>NC_082384.1:1016326-1023826 GCF_031168955.1 Gadus macrocephalus
ACATATTTATTTATCTGGGGGTAAAGTCTACATTTTCAGAAATATCTTATCCGCAAATAAAACTGCAGAAGTTGCAAGTTATACATGTTGCGATTGGACGATGCAGCCTATCTCTCTCATTAGTTCCTCCATACAGTCAGTGATTGTGTTGCTAACTGTGGTGTCATGGTCATTACTGCCACATGATGATATGGAGGAGACAGAGGGAGAGAGGGAGGGGGACAGATAGATGTTGCTCTGACAAGATGAGTTAAGGGTAAAGGTTGATGGGTGCAGGGTGATGGGTAAAGGGTGCTGGGTTAAGGGTGCAGGGTGAAGGGTTATGGGTGAAGGGTGCTGGGTTAAGGTAAAAGGGTGATGGGTGCAGAGTGAAGGGTGATGGGTTAAGGGTTTATTGATGAAGGGTTAAGGGTGATGGGTGATGGGTAAAGGGTAAAGGGGGAAGGGGGATGAGTGCTGGGTGAAGGATGATGGGTGCAGGCTGAAGGGTGAACGGTGATGGGTTAAGGGTAGAGGGTGATGGGTGCAGGGTGAAGGGTGAAGGGTGCAGAGGGAAGGGTGATGGGTACTGGGTTAAGGGTGCAGGGTTATGGGTGAAGGGTGATGGGTTAAGGGTGCAGAGTGAAGGGTGATGGGTTAAGGGTGCAGGCTGAAGGGTGAACGGTGATGGGTTAAGGGTAGAGGGTGATGGGTGCAGATGGAAGGGTGATGGGTACTGGGTTAAGGGTGCAGGGTTATGGGTGATGGGTGATGGGTTAAGGGTTAAGGGTGATGGGTTAAGGGTGCAGGGTGAAGGGTGATGGGTTAAGGGTGCAGGGTTAAGGGTGGTCCTCGGCAGCCCCTCTGTCTCCCTCCCTGGTCAGAAAGGCTCCAGGCTGGGGGCCCAGTGTAGCAGGTCTCCCTGCCGTACGCCACCTAGGGGGCTTTACTGGGCTCCTCAGACTAGAGGAATGGGTTTATGTGGTCTCAACATTTTATTGAACAGTTTGAAGCATTATATAATGCAGAGCAGGTGTTCCTTTATTCCACGTCTGAGTGCTCCTGAGTGTTTGTGTGGATGTCTGGTTTAATCTGTGTGCATTGATTGGTCAATGCACACAGATGTGCAGCCTCACCCAGCCCAAGAGTCAAATCATTCTGACTCAGGTCAGGTGAGGCTGCTTCTACCATCCATCCTCCCCCAACACAGTGGCGCCATATCCCCTCATCTCTAAGCATCCAGGGAAACACTCGAACATTCATCCAGTAGAGTCCTTATTTGTTATTTTTACTAGAGTTTTGCGTGCGTGTTGCGCACGCTCAACCTCTAGTTGTGATCAAACCCATAACAATAATGTGGAAAACCCAGTCAATAATGTAACAAATTTCTGAGCGCATAATAGAATAATATTTTGCCTATAATGTTACAACGTATACCATTCATTCACCACAAATGGCTATAAAAAGCAGTGCCAACATTTAAATATTTTTGAACAATTCAGAGAACAAATGGCAACAGGCTGATTATCATTTAGGTGGCCACTAAATGACATGCAGAAGCGTCATCAACACGCCCACAGAGGTGGTGTGAGAAATACCAACTTTCTACGCCTCATTCATTAGGTAATATACATTTCCTACAGAGAAAATACTACCTCAGGGGTAGTATTATTCAGGAATTTTTCAGGGTACAAATGTCAGGATATGTTGTTGATACATACGGCCCATCAGGAGAATATCAGGACTTACACGTGTGTCTGAAAGCAGCTAGTGTGTGAGCATTTGGTTACATTATAAAATTTGTCAATTAATGGCAAGTGTGGTAACTGGGGTAATTATTCAATGGAAAGTCTAGTATACTATGCATGCAAATAAATTATTAAATAGCTTTTACTGTTATTCAGGGCTGAAAAGTGCATTGACATTCTAAAATGCAAGGCGACTACTATTGGTTAGTTGAAAATAATAATCATCATGGGGATTTAACATCTCTTGCAGTGTTCTGGCCAAGACAGGCAGCAGTAGCCTACAGTCACACATAGCATGCACACAAAACATAAAAAATAAAATAAAACAACTAAAACAGTCCGCAGGGGGGAGGGGGGATGTCAATATAGCAAGACATTGATGCTCAAGGAAGAGAGTAATATTACATTTGAGCAACAAAGGGTAGTTTTGGTGTGGAAACTATAGACATAATTCACCATACTGTGTTATTAACATGTTTTCGTTCTGTGTTATAGGGGCGCTGTCTCTTTAAGAGATTGCAAGTCTTTGTTGTTGATATGCCGGTCGGCGCAAACTTTGAATTTAACGTTTTTTACATGACCAAATTAACGACCTGCCGTAGCTTGTCGAGGTGAGAAATGGTCTTTTCCCTTCTTTTATCGCAATTTCTTCAGTCTATAGACAGAAAATCTTATCTAAGAGAGTTTGTCGACGGCAGAGCCGTTATGTTTAAAAACATAACGTCCTACCTGGGCAAGTGTGTCGCTGCGGTGTGTGAGTGTGTGTTCGTACCTGGGCGTGTGTGTCGATGGCGGAGTCGCTATGTTAAAAAACAAAACGTCTTACCTGGGTGAGTGTCGCTGCGGTGTGTGCGCGTGTGTGTGCATTCTTACCTGCACGTGTGTCGATGGCGGAGCCGTAATGTTAAAAAACATAATGTCTTACCTGGCCGAGTTTCGCTGGGGTGTGTGCGCGTGTGTGTTCTTACCTGCGTGTATGTCTATGGCGGGGCCGTTATGTTTAAAAACATAACGTCTTACCTGGGCGAGCGTTGCTGCGGTGTGTGAGCGTGCGTTTGTGTTCTTACCTGCGTGTGTGTCGATGGCGGAGCCGTTATGTTTAAAAACATAACAGGCCCTATCTTGCATCCAGCGCAATTGACTTTCTACACTGACACATGAATATTTGCTAGTTTGCACCCTGCGCAAAGCCGATTTCCCCCCGCAGCAAACCTGCGCCACTAAACTTGCTCTGAGAGGCCGGTCGGCGAAAAGCAGAGGCGTGTTCCAGCGCAAATGATGCTTGGTTCTATCTTACAGATCGATAAAGCAGTTGCACAACTGACCGACAAATACCTGGTCTAAGTGCACTAGCGGATAGCGCAGTTGGTGTTCTTATTTTGACATACCAGGGCAGGTCGGAACTGCAACATAAGCTTACACAGCACAAAAGTAGGCTATGCACAGCACGAACATGCAAACGATTTACCTAATTGAAATACTATGAGGATGATGATGTGGATTGTGGAAAAAAAAAAATCCATAGCGGCTGCATGAATGAACACTGTAGTAGGCTATGCCATGCGTTAAAGTAATAATAATAACAATAATAAACTTGAGCAAAGTAGGCTATATTCCAGCCTTCCAAAACAAAATCTCGTTTTTATTGTACAGTACACAAGGGTAAAATTCTTCACATAGCAGCAACAGTACAAGATAAAATAAATAAAGATAAGAAACCATATGAAAAGAAACGAAGTACAAAAAAATTAAAATCTCTATATATATAAAATAAGTATAAAAATGAATAAGTATGTAGCAGCATCAATAATAATAAAAAGTAATGCGGTGTAATAAAGTGTGAAGTGTAGCAGGGCTCCAGACTAACTTTTTCCTTGGGTGCACTGGTGCGCCTAAATTTTGAATTTGGGTGCAGCAGCACGTATTTATGGTGCACCCAAGTTTTGAGTTGTTGAGGGGGGGGGGGGGGGGGGGGGTTGGATCGTGCATGCCTTGCGCTGAGTTGTTGAGGGGGGGGGGGGCAACCCGGGCAGCTGCACCGGTTGCACCGTCGATATTTACGCTATTGATTAATAATATCTAGACCATTAAATAAATGCCGAATCTGTATCTCTCATAAAGAATATCGTCAGACAATGCCAAGGGATCGGTTCTGTCCCGAAAAACCCTCTGTCTCTGGAGAGACGCCTGTACGATAAGTGCGTCGAGGTCCATGGGAACACCCACAAATGGTGACGCCATTATCGGAGGAGGGGCTAGGAAGCTGCGCACGCCGATATAAGTAGCCGATCTCCGGGAAGACTCGCTGAAAAGCTGCTCCTGACCAGGTTTGGTTGCGAGCGTAAGTCACCATGGTGATACAGCGACGCTTAAAGAGATCGACTTTCATGGTACAGCTAACCCAGGCTTTCAGCTCAACATAC
Organism: Gadus macrocephalus; assembly: GCF_031168955.1. Lineage (NCBI taxonomy): Eukaryota > Metazoa > Chordata > Actinopteri > Gadiformes > Gadidae > Gadus > Gadus macrocephalus. The sequence continues at coordinate 1,020,477 of NC_082384.1, forward strand.
CTCGCTAACCCTCTAATCGAGCTTCGTAGTACAGGCCCCTGGATTGGGCTTCGCGGGTTTGTTTCCCGCCGTTGCTATTGTTACCGGTCTTGCGTGTTCCAACGGTTTATTAGGTGTCTAATAAATCGCTGTGTAATCAATACTTCATTCACTGCCTCTTCCGTGGTTATTACAATATTATGAATGGACTGCTCTGTAAAAAAATAAATAATAATAATTATACCAGATACATTTTCAGTCGCACCGGTGCGCCCAAATAAAATATTTGGTCGCACTACCCCGAATTCTAGGCGCATGTGCGCCCAAATTAGGCGCACTCTGGAGCCCTGTGTAGGGTGTTCAAGTGGTAGTGATAGCAGCCACAGGTAGGGTTATTGTGCAATAGATAAATGCTGTGCAAATACAATAGATGGTTAAATACCAGTCTGTTGTTGTGGTGTGCGTGTCGATGGTTGGGGGGTAGTGTGTTTTTCCAGGAGTCTGACTGCTTGGGGGAAAAAACTGTTTGTCATCCTCTGGGTTTTGGCCCTTAGGCTTTGGTACCGCCTCCCTGACGGCAGTAGCTCAAACAGTTTCTGGTTGGGGTGGCTGGGGTCCCCAATGATTCGGAGGGCCTTCCTGACACACCGGGCCCTGTAGGTTTCCTGGATGGAGGGAAGCTCACATCCGCTGATCCTCTCAGCCGTCCGCACTACCCTTTGCAGCATTTTGCGGCTTTGGGCATGTTACCTCGCTCTTCTTTTGCACTGGAATGAGTACTGTACTGTTCTCAAGTGCAATTGCTTCCCCCCCCCTGCTGTGTGCTGGCCTTTGCTCACACTAGGCAATCTCAACTGGGCCTGAGTATGGTTGCCTCTTGTACATAAGTAATCACGTCGTAATACGTCATCACCAAGCGCCCGCTGCTTTGTAGAACAACACAGAGAACTCAATTGACACTTTACTGACTTTGTTGCTTATTTGGAGCCGTTCGACTCAGATGTGTTGCTAAGCTGTCTCCACAGAGACAACGCAGCGATATGATCATAAGCAGTTCTAACTGGAGAGAAAGTGTAATCTGCGAGGTGCTGATCATGTGAGAGAAGGTGATACAGTCGTATTTAAAACAAAGGCGTTGAAAGACTGTGCGATCTAGGAGAGAGACACAGAGGAACTGTCCTTGCGAGGCTTCTGTCCGGATAAACAACAAGTGGTCAGCAAAATAAAGAATATGTTGGTGTTTTTGCACTTGTAAATAGTTAATCGCATTTGGAGCCTACACTCAGATGGAACTTATTCTTGCCTGCGGGTGTCTTCATTCATAAAAAGATAAAAACATTCGGGAGCATGCAAATTATTCTAAAGAGGTCAAGACTCTGTGCGCAGCCCCACCTTCTCCAGTGAACCAGTGAACGGGGGATTTTTGATCAAGTACTCAACTTTAGTGATGGGTCGTTCGCGACCAAATCAGTTTGAATGAACGAATCATTAACACAAACAAACCGAACGATCCCAGACCCACTAGTCGCTGACTCGCTGTTCGTTCACTGACTGTGAGTGGTGAAGAGGGAAGAGGCTTAAGCTGCGTTCACACCAAAAGACACATTTGTCGCCAGTTCGCGTTGTCACCCATGTTTTGTCGCGCGACAAATCGTAATCTGTCGCTGTGCAAGTTTTGTCAGCAGAATTTGTCGCACCACATCTTTTGCCCGCCAATGGTGCTTCATGCCAATTCATTCTCAACCATGGCTGAGATAGCCACCATTGCATGTCTTTATCCTGTTGTGGAAGAGGGAGAGATGTCGGAGAACCCCACGCAGTCTATTTATAATATTGTAATGAAGAGGCAGTGAATGTTGATTAGACAGCGATTTATTAGATAGGCCTTCCGTTGGAACACAAAAGACCGGTGACCATAGCAACGCCGGCAAACAATCCCCGCAAAGCCCAATCTCTACGAGAGCTCCCCGCGCTACGGCCATCCAGAGGCGCACAGAGCTTTTGGCCTTGATATTATATATACAATTATATTATCTCATCTCATCTCATCGTCATCCGCTTATCCGGGGTCGGGTCGCGGGAGGAGCAGCTCAAGCAGGGGGCCCCAGACTTCCCTTTCCCGGGCCACATTGACCAGCTCTGACGGGGGGATCCCGAGGCGTTCCCAGGCCAGTGTTGAGATATAATCTCTCCACCTAGTCCTGGGTCTTCCCCGAGGTCTCAACTCATCTCGGCCGCTTGTACCCGCGATCTTGTCCTTTCGGTCATCACCCAACCCTCATGACCATAGGTGAGGATAGGAACGAAGATCGACCGGTAGATCGAGAGCTTTGCCTTGCGGCTCAGCTCTCTTTTCGTAACAACGGTGCGGTAAAGCGAACGCAATACCGCCCCCGCTGCTCCGATTCTCCTGCCAATCTCACGCTCCATCCTCACTCGCGAACAAGACCCCGAGGTACTTGAACTCCTTCACTTGGGCTAAGGACTCATTTCCTACCCGGAGTAAGCAATCCACCGGTTTCCTGCTAAGAGTCAGATTTAGCGGTGCTGATCCTCATCCCAGCCGCTTCACACTCGGCCGCCAGCCGATCCAGTGAGTGCTGAAGGTCACAGGCCGATGATCCAATGAGGACCACATCATCTGCAAAAAGCAGTGACGAGATCCTCAGACCACCGAACTGCAACCCCTCCCCACCATGACTACGCCTTGATATCCTGTCCATGTATATCACAAACAGGATTGGTGACAAGGCGCAATACGCTTCCGTGTATGTGTCGCTGCCTTTGTCTTGATGTGAAGTGTGTGTGTGCAGTGTGTGTATTGCGACAGGCCTGCAATTATAGTAGTAAGACATTTCCATTTTGATTTAGCTTACCACGATGTGCTACTTTGACAAGTTGCTCATGCTTCCTTTAATGTAAAGTTATCACAACGTTCAACATGCTCATACACTAGTGTTTAGCATAATTGTTTGGACCAGGGATAACAGCGCTGGGGCGCCAAACATTTAATTTGCCCCAAAAGGGTATCTACAGCGGTTTGGACATTAACCAGTTCAGGTCCAGTTTCACTGGGTAGCACAAGTTCCTTTATGTTTTATGTTTGTATGTTGAGTTCTATGAATGTGACATGACTTTCAGAGTAAATGTGGCTTGCATGATATCAGATGTTTCCATGCTGCATGGGAGGGAGGGACAGAATGCCGGAGGAACGGCATTTCATTATTTTGGATTTTCATTATTTTGGATTTTCATCTGATTGTGCAAAAGTGCCCAATCTTTTTTCAAATGAGAGCAATGCAATTAAACTGATTCAATTTATATGTAAAATAAAGTTGCTATTTTTGGCATTATTTGTTGAATAAATGTTA
>NC_082384.1:1028826-1116326 GCF_031168955.1 Gadus macrocephalus
AGAAGGGAGAGAGGGAGGATAGGGCAGAAGGAGATGAGGAGGGAGAGAGGGATAAGGGGGGAGCAGATGAGAAAAGAGCGAGAATGTGAAAATGATCAGTCTACGTGTGTATAGAAAGGTGGTGAGAATAATTTAGCTCATGGATAAATCTTTGTCTCCCTGAACTGATATTCTCTCACAGGAAGCTGTGTGTGTGTGTGTGTGTGTGTGTGTGTGTGTGTGTGTGTGTGTGTGTGTGTGTGTGTGTGTGTGTGTGTGTGTGTGTGTGTGTGTGTGTGTGTGTGTGTGTGTGTGTGTCTGTGTGTGTGTGTGTGTGTGTAATATGGTGATTGGAAGATGATCTATATCTGTTTGGCCTTGATCATTGATTGGTGTCTATAGCTTTATTGTGCATGCACACAAAACACACACCAACAGACACACGCACACAAGCACACATACACATACATACACGGTTGATGAGAGGGTTTTGCATGCGCTTGTAAATCAGTCAGTCTAAGGACATTCTCTTGCTCTCTGCCTCGTTTACCCTAGTTTACCCTGAGAGTGTACATGTTGTACGTGGTGTGTGTGTGTGTGTGTGTGTGTGTGTGTGTGTGTGTGTGTGTGTGTGTGTGTGTGTGTGTGTGTGTGCGTGTGTGTCTTTGCAAAGTTAAGGTCTCCGCTTGGTTTGACTTTTTCTTCTCTGGATCAATGAACACAAAGAATAGTGTCCAACTCTGTGGAAGTGTGTGCGTGTGTTTGTGTGTCTGTGTGTGTGTGTGTGTGTGTGTGTGCGTGTGTGTGTGCGTGAGTTTGTTTGTCTGTGTGTATGTGTGTCGGTGTGTGTGTGTGTGTGTGCGTGCATGTATGTCTGTGTGTGCGTCTTTGTGTGTGTAAGTGTGTGTATGTGTGTGTGTCTGTGTGTGTGTGTGAGTGTGTGTGTTTGTGTGTCCGTGGGTGTGTGATGTGTGTGCGTGTCTGTGTGTATTTGTGAGCATTTACGCAATAGTTTTCACGGGTGCGCACTGCGCATGCATGTTTGTTTACATGTGCCTGAATGTGAGTGTAACGAACAAGTTGTTTAGTTGTATTTGTTTGCGTTGGTGTACGTGTGTGTGTGTGTGTTTGTGTACGTGTGTGTAAGTGTTTGTGTGTATATCTGTCATTGGGAGGGAGAGATCAATATGTGAACGGCGCTCAGACAACTTCTTCTTCTATCTTCCTTCTGCTGTCATTTCCTCCTCTTGTCTCCTCCTTTCCGTCCTCAACACCTGTCTCCCTGCCTCTATTTCTCATTGCTTATGGGACTAAAATGTCTCCCTCTGTCTATCGCTTTGTTTTTATCATCTCCTCCCCCGTATCCTCCCTCTCTCCCTTCTCATCTCCTGCCCCCTTATCCTCCCTCTCTTCCTCCTCATCTCCTCCCCCTTATCCTTTCTCTCCCTTCTCATCTCCTCCCCCATTTATCCTCCTTCTCTTCTCTCTTGGAATGGGAGTTGATATCCAAGCTTATTCTGTTGCATCAAACAGGTTTTGTTTCCACAAACCTTGCCAATCATTGTCCTGCATTGCCTTTTGAATTCTGGTCAAGGCGAGGTTCTGAAGAATATGACCAGTTGAAGGTAGGTCCACCAGCCATGATGTAACATCATCATTGCTGATACTATTTGTAGGCCTGTTGGTATTCTGCAATAATTCTGATTCTGCAAATATTGAGATACGTTATTCAGATCTCTTTGTTGGGTTTTATGTCCGGTGTGGCTTCACATAGAAGCTGTGGTTGGGTTCTACAGGGATGTGGGGGTCCACCTTTGTGTCAAGATCAACAGGCTGAGCACAGCAGAATGGACCTGCTGCTGATTGGCCAAGAGGAGAACACACTATCCTCCCTTCTATAGGACATCTCCTTCCCCAGAGATGACGTTAAGATTTCTGGCGTGAAGGTTTAAAAATAATAATGAATGTTTTACTCAACGTGATGATACGAGTAATGCACTATACGTGCGCTTCCATGCAGACAGAAGCAATGAACCCCAGATTAAGTGAACACAGAGACAGGCGAACAGAGGCAGGCGAACAGAAGCAGATGAACACAGAAGCAGGTAAAATAGAAGCAGGCGAACACAGAAGCAGGTGAACACAGAAGCAGGTGAACACAGAAGCAGGCGAACACAGAGGCAGGCGAACACAGAAGCAGGCGAACAGAAGCAGGCGAACAAAGAAGCAGGCGAACAGAAGCAGGCAAACACAGAGGCAGGCGAACAGAAGCAGGCGAACAGAAGCAGGTGAACACAGAAGCAGGTGAACATAGAAGCAGGCGAACAGAAGCAGGCAAACAGACGCTGGCTAACAGGAGCAGGCAAACACAGAGGCAGGCAAACAGAAGCAGGAGAACAGAGGCAGGCAAACACAGGCAGGCGGACACAGAGGCAGGCAAACACAGAAGCAGGCGAACACAGAGGCAGGGGAACATAGAAGCAGGCGAACACAGAGGCAGGGGAACATAGAAGCAGGCGAACACAGAGGCAGGGGAACACAGAAGCAGGCGAACACAGAAGCGGGCAAACACAGAGGCAGGCGAACACAGAGGCAGGGGAACACAGAGGCAGGGGAACACAGAGGCAGGGGAACACAGAGGCAGGCGAACATAGAAGCGGGCGAACAGAAGCAGGCAAACAGAAGCAGGCGAACAGAAGCAATGGGTCACAGCTATCAGCGACCAGCGCTGCGTTGTTGTGACTACATTCAAACCTCTTTAGCTGCTTGGCATCGACGTTTGTTTGAATCAATAAACACATCCGCTGATCGGTGATCAGCTGATTAAGTCTTTTATGGAAATCCCAGATAGCACAGTTTGATGCAAACAGTGTTATCTTCTGCAGAGCGGAGGTCTTTATTCAGGCTGAATGCAAGGTTAATGGTGTGTGTGTGTGTGTGTCTTTCACTGAAACATGCTGGTTTCATGTGTTTATTTAAAATAACCGAAATGCATGCAGAGATGATTTGAAGCGATAATTATCGCAATTAAAAATTTGAATATTGGGTCACTTTTTGTTTACGTTTTGTTTACGTGTGCAATAATTGCTTCATAAATTATGCCTTCGCTCAGAAGAGTTTGAAATGGCTTGGGTGCACCGATACTTGTTTCAGAGTTCAGGACCTGGCATCAAATTATTTAATTAATTACATAATTAAGGAGAGCATAGTCTTCATCTCTTGTATAAATAGTACATATCTGATGTGCACTAAACGTTCATTTAATCAACTTGTCAGATAGAACTTACTCATACATTATTTATTTTAAATGTTGCTTATCATGTAGGCTCTATACCACAATGTACACAATTTTCAAACGACTCTGACTGACCTAAAGGAAATAATAGTCAAATAAAGCGATTTAATGTTTTATTATGCTCTAGCATAATTGTCCCCCCTCACATTCAGACAGATATCCAGCAGACGTGGCCGGGGTTGGGCCAATCCCAATCGTTCATCTAATATGGGACGGGTTTAGAACGATGACTTGTCCTATCGGAGCGCTGTTGAGGCATTTTCATATTCTACCAAGCAGCCGGTGGTGTGTCACAGGTTCCGATGCTTTGATTGGTTGTGGGTCTATCCAATTGCGTCCAGAGGCGTGTGGTCTGCGCCCGTCGGTGACGCATGGAAGTCAGAAAAGGTTCCAGAGCAGAAGGCATTTGTGAGATGGTCTAGAGACGTGCTCCAGCCTAGATTAGTTTATTCTGATGACTAATCCTCTCCAGCTCTGATGCTATCTAGAGGGGCAGGAGAAGGAGATGGGACCAGATAACACCAGATAACAGATAACGTCCCTCTGGGACGGCATGTGCTGCAGCAGCGCGGACAGGAAGTAGTGGAACAGATAAGAGATACAAACTGCAGCTTAACCGTAAAGCGGTGCTTTAGTCAGTGAAGAAAACCAAGCCTATCCTCTCCTTTGTGCCACCACGAGCGAGCGGTCATCAGAGCACCACTGTGAGCGAGCGGTTCAGTCATCAGAGCACCACTGTGAGCGAGCGGTTCAGTCATCAGAGCACCACTGTGAGCGAGCGGTTCAGTCATCAGAGCACCACTGTGAGCGAGCGGTTCAGTCATCAGAGCACCACTGTGAGCGAGCGGTTCAGTCATCAGAGCACCACCTGTGTGATGTGTGATGCAAACACACTACAACACTCCGCCCGGCCCGTCGCAGCCTCCCTGCCCTGCCCGGGGCTTATATCCACTGGGGCAATCAGACCGAGCTCTGCGCTGGCCCGCTGCCCCGCCCGCTGATTGGAGTGATGTGTTGCTGTGCAGCATCTCCAGGTAGCGCCAGTGAGCGCAGCCCGGCCGCGCCACAAGCTGTCACCAGCTGTCGCCGGGCAGAAGGGCTGAGCGGGTCAAGGAGAGCAGGCTATTGGGGCAACAATGTTCTATTGGTTTTGGTCAAAACACACCAGATTCTTTTGGAGCCAGGGGGACAAATGGTGATGGAGTCGCAGGCCGGTACTACCAGGGCACACGGCACACCTTACCACTGGATTTAGGTACCTCTTTTAGGCAGTAAATAATTATTTATAATGCATTTTCCTTCTCTCTCTCTCTCTCTCTCTCTCTCTCTCTCTCTCTCTCTTTCTCTCTTTCTTTCTTTCTTTCTTTCTTTCTTTCTTTCTTTCTTTCTGTCTTTCTATCTGTCTTTCTCTCTCTGTCTGTCTTTCCTTCTCTCTTTCTTTTTCTCTCTCTCTCTCTCTCTCTCTCTCTCTCTCTCTCTCTCTCTCTCTCTCTCTCTCTCTCTCTCTCTCTCTCTCTCTCTCTCTCTCTCTCACACAAACATACTGAACTTAGTGTATGTTTGGTGCTGTGATGGACAACCTCTCTGATGTCTTTGGTGTCATAGCAAAGTGGAATATAAGACATTTTTATTAGAAATTGGGTATATAGTTGATTTCCTTTATGTAAAATAAAGAAATGTTTGAACTTTGTTGTCCAACAATAAGCATATACATTTGTTTGATACGGTCTGTCTAAAGACAACCGGAACATTGTTTAATAACAACAATGTATAACAACAAAGACCCAATATTGATAGGAACAAGACAGTCGCATAAATACACAAATCCCCAACAGGCATGGGATAAAAGAGTAACAGCTCAGACACAAACAAACCAGAGCAGAGTGATTGCTCTCTCAATGTCAATTTCCCAGGAAAGTGTTTTGTGGCAATGATTGAACATTGTTTTTCCCAGGTTGGTTATTACGGCTGCTGCTTACTTTATCTCCATATCCTCCGTGTTATCTGGCCGCCTCTCCCCCCGTCGCGGGAACGCAGTGATCATCTGTGGGCAGAGCGGGAGTCTGCTGCTATCCTCCGACCCTAGTGTGCTTTTCCTCGAAGCACACTTCTAGGATAAGTGTTTTCATTTCAGGACGCCTCAACTCCTCCTGGTCGAAGAGTGTGTGTCTCTAATTGAATAGATAGTTTTGTTTCCTGTTCCTAATGCGTATCATTTTGAACACCGTTGTAACGACCAACTGTAAAAACATTGTAGGTTAGGAGGTGCGTTAAAGCGACACGTCAATGTGTTGACACTCATAATGTTCCTAAAAATGACGCATCAGAGCGTTGCTCCTGCTCGGCCAATGGGCTGGGCGAAGACACCAGCAACACGCCCCCCCCCCCCCCCCCCCCCCCCCACCGGTCCTGATGCCAGGAACAGATGTTCAGTAGATTGACTAGGCAAGTTAACGCGTTAATTACGCATTGACGCATTCTTATTTTAACGCGATTTATACAAATCAATACAAAACAACGCTTATTCTCTTTTTTTTTACTTTGATTTTGAAAGGTTTTGCCCACAGAATGTCAGCATAGATTTTTTGCTTATTTGGTACATTTGGTATGAATGATAATGTGTCATTCCATTTGAGTTAAGTAAACTCACCAATACTATGCGATTAAACGTGATTACAACTTTTAATCTTTGCTCAGCCCTAGTATATATATATATATATATATATATATATATTAATCCCAAGCAGTAAGATTTTATGAAAATAAAGGACGTAATGTGGATGGTTTTGTGAACCATCAAGAAACCATCACCACCATGTGATTGGGTGTCTCGGATCATTTCCCTCAATTAGAAACCTTGCGAGGCAAAAAAAGCCCTACAGGAAGTGATGTAATTAGGAGATGACACAGGGGTCTGAGCTACCTTGGTGTTTATAATAATGAAAGGGGGCCTTAAGGACCCAGAAGATCATCAATGTTGGGGCTCAAGCCCTGCAGGAAGTGACTCAGAATGCCTCAGCAAATGCTCCATCTCGTGACCTCTCACCTAGCGGCCCGCGAGTCTTTGAGCTGAAATTCTTCCCAGACCTCAACCCTACCGGTCCAAAAAGCCTGTCTGAGACCAGAGCTGTCTCTTAAAACCTGAGCTATGGATGAAATGCACGGGAACGTCTGTCGTGGCAACTACCTTTAAGAGATATTGCATCTCGGACAGATGAAAATTCTAAATGCAAACAACAATAGTTGCAGACAATTAACGTAGGTTTAATGCATGCATACATAAGACTCCTCTCTAGTAGAGTGAATCCAGAATACAGTTTGACAGAGCTTTTTAAACAGTTTCCCATCTTCCCCACATTGCAGATGTTAATAATCAAATCAGGTAATGTTTACCCAAGACACAGAGTGGCCTGTGTTCTCATCAAGCAGAAGACTGCATAATGGGATGCCTTCTCCCTTGTGACCGGTTTACCCAAGTACGAAGGTTAACATTTTGATGGACTCTGAGGAAGGTAGAGAGGTTACCCAAGCAAAAGGGTTAACATTTAGATGCCACTGAAGAAGGTGGGGCGGCTGACCCAAGCACAAAGGTTAGCATTTTAGATGACACTGAGGAAAACAGGGTGGCGAGACAATACACGGAATAGGAAACAAACTATATGACAGCATATAGGTAACAGCATATGGGTTTTCCATCACACGTCGCACTGGCTCCCAAATGTGAAATATTACGGCACAAGTGTACCTCCATCCGACCAGAGAGTTTGAACATGAAACTGCCTTTGTTTTAATGTCTACTTACTCTTATGTTGGAGGTCACAGTCCTGTTGCGGCCTGTTAAGACATCTAGAGTGCCAACATTCATACACACGTTCCTCTGGGTAGTGGGTACCAAGGAACGACATGTCCCACATTTAGATTTCTACATCTTTCTAAAACCAAGCAAGCTCACACGGTTCCTCTTTCTGAAGTGTGGTCTGCGGACATCGTAGTTCACAATGTGGGGAAGGCCATTTGGAGATAGGACTGTCTCGCTCTCCTGAGACTACCCTGCTCCAGGGCCTGACTGGACCAGGGCCAGAGCTAGACTGGGGGGGGTCTCAAAGCCGCCTGCGGAGCCCCCGGCTGATGGGCCCTCGCTTTCCAGCGGATTTATGGGGCTTTATGGCAACGCCTTTGTTGCCCATGCCTTCCAATGACAAATTTTGTGATTCTCTGAGAGTCACTTCCTATAGGGCTAGAGCTCCTAAATGTATAATTTTACTAGACCACTGCCCTGATTCATATCAAGGCATCTCTATCTTGCTCTATCATGAGAGTGCGCATCATTTCCTGTCATGTTGCAATCATAAATGTGTTTTTTGAAAATAAGTTTTGTCTGCTTTTTACTTTATTCATTGCATTCACGCTTTTAAATCTTTAAGCAGTAATCATTTTCACAATTATCTTTTAAACATGTCATTAAAAAATGTAACCTTTCTAATAGACTTTTTGGCAGAAACAAAGCAAACATAAATGGATTGTGCCAAACTTGAAGAAGAAGAAATTACTTCCTGGGTCATGGGAAAATCTATGCTTTAATAAGAGTTCACTCTGACATCATCAGTTACTTAAAATTGTTACTTAAAACAGCTCAGATGACTTCACAATGTATAGACATTGATTCAGACAACATGCTGACTGGTTTTAGGGATAGCAGCGCAGTGGCGGATTTAAGGGGGACCCCATAGGCCACCCTTGTCATATATATATACACATATATATATATATGTATATATATAGATGTTGATGCAATTTTTTTTATAATTTTGCATATTTGCAGAGTCTTGATAGATTTATGTCTGGCTCTTATGTCAACATTTGGTGAACAGATGCCCTCTAATATTGTGGAACTCACAAAGATCATTGAACCATTCAAAGAGGTATTCTATGAGCTGTTCAGGTTATGCAAAGGGACCATTGCCATACCTGTGAGTACAGCTACCTGTGAACAAAGCATTTCCACACTCAAACTGGTCAAGACCTACCTTAAATCTACGATGGATGATGTTCGACTCAGCATTCTAGGAGTTTTAAGTGCAGAGTCAATAGTCGGGGAGCCAAAGTTGAGCAAGACGAGCAAAAGGATTTTGTTGATTTTGTGTATCACTTTGCTACAAACCACAATAATCGCAGAATATGGCTGTTGTAAGATGAATCTATGTCAAGTTAATGTATTTTGTATATGTTATGCTCAGGGATTCCAAAGTTAAAAAAAATATTGTTTTTACAACTGTGTAATTTATTTTCTGATAATCACACTGCATTTCACCTTTTACCCTTACAGTGTTAGATCAGGAGGTTGAGTTTTTCTTTTTTTTTTAAACAGACGTGAAAAGCTGAGACCAACCTGTACTTGTTGTCTTAGAATCTGAGTTCAGTCCATACACACAAGGCCTTTAGAAACGTGACATTTAAAACGAGTCAGAAGTGAAGAATTATTAGAAAACTGGTGATGTTTAAAAAAAAAAAAAAGAAATGAATTCATAGGTAACTGCAAGAAATGTATTAAGTAATAGTGTATTTGACAATTATGCCACTGTCTGAATTAATATGATGAAAAGTCAACAAACAGAATGTGTACATATGATGAGGGTAATTCCAGATGTTTCTATGTTTAAGTGGGTCAGCACAATCCGCTCAAGACACTTCATTGCTACGGAGGCAGAGGCAAAATTTCTGCTGTTTTCCAAATTTTGGGTATCGTGTGTGTCCATTGACTTTTGGAACAGTTCACTGAAAACAAAGCGGAGTTGTTCGTGACATGTATTCAGTACCATACTCTGTAGCTTGTCAGGGCTAGCCGCTTTACAGGGTTTGACGAGCGAGAATACCCGCCCCACTTCGCTGCTGCTGACTCTGTTTGGTGCACCTTCTATCGCATCGTCCAGACAGCTTCTCTCAGCCCGCCCACCGCTCTCCCATCTAGAAAAATGTTCATTCAAGGTATTTGCCTCTTCAACTGTGTGCGCAGGGACCTTTTGCTGATTATTCTGTCCAAACATGGTTTTAATTCCTCTGCACGCCATCCGTGAATTGTTATCCAGTAACAGTTGTTCCACCTTCCATTTATATATTCCCTTGTTATGATTGATTTTCTCCTGTATTTCCCTTTGAATCAACTTCCCCCCGCATCTATCATTTGCTTTAAACGCCCTTTCTTTTTCCACCAACAGTCTCTTAATATCCATCGTAATCCATGGTTTTGAGTTGCCAATTCTTTTTCTTTTTTCGTAGGGATCAGATTATCTACGCAAAAGATGATAAAGGCTGTAACCGTCTCCACAGGAATGTCCAAGTCGTCACAGTCAAACGCCTCCCAATCTGTACAGCCGAAACAGCCTTGGAGAGCTGTCAAACTGTCAGGGTCCCATACAGGCACAGATATAACTTTGGGCTTTTCTTTTTTGAGTTGCTGACGGTATGAGGGCAACATGTAGACCATATTGTGGTCTGATCCGCCTATTGGTGGCTTACTGGTGGCCCGGTAGGCATTTCTTATGTTGCCATAGCACAGATCAATGGTTTTTGAACCGTGCGTGGCACATTTGACATATTGCTGATAATGGGGCAATACTGTTGACATGGAACAGCCATTAAAGTCACCCAGGACTAATTTGGGAGTGTCTAGGAGGCTGTCTCCAGTTCTTGTATGTGTTGGTGTATGGCGTCTGCTGCTGCCTTGTAATTTACATCGGGGGGGATATAAACTAAGCACACAAAGAGTTTACCAAAATCCCGTGGCAAGTATGTGGGTCTAAGGGAAACAGAGAGGAGTTCTAGGTTTGGGAACTAACAAGTGTGTCTAATGATAAATTGTTTACACCATTGTGTGTTTATGTACATACAGAGACTGCCACCCAGAGGTGGGGGTAAGTCACTCATGTGCAAGTCACAAGCAAGTCTCAAGTCATAACCTTCAAGTCTCAAGCAAGTCCCAAGTCACTGTGGTGAGAATCAAGCAAGTCACAAGTCAAGTCATTGCTCAGGTCAAGCAAGTCACAAGTGAAGTCATACAAAAATCTGATGATCTAACACAGTTTCCACATTTAAAAATCTGTAAAGAGAGTGGTTCATGAATTGAGTTTTATTTCAACATTAACGATAACTATGTCTTAACATTAACAATAACTAAAACTATTCAAAACATTCCAAAACCATTATGTGAATAGTTTGAAAATGTTTTTATGATCATTACTTCCAACTTATGAACAGAATCAAATATAACCTCTAGGTGGCTGTATACGAGAACAGTTCAAGTCAATCACTCAATCTCCCTAAATGTTGTAGAATATTATTTGCAACACATGGCATCAGACATGAAAAAAAACAATATTTCAAAAGTAATATCACATACATATACTGTAGGAAGGGGAAATAGTAATACACAAGCCTGAAAGCTGGTAGCAATCTTGCTGCCTCGCAAAATACATCGACTTACAATGCATTGCATTTGCAAAAAAAATGATTTGACAGTACTTTGTCACTGAGTTGTGAATGATGGGGTCACATTATCACCCCACCATGGCTGAACACACATTCAACAGGTGCACTTGATGCAGGGACTGCCATAACTCTTACCTCCACCTTGAACAAAGAGGGGGGTGCGCCTGTTCATGGCCCAAAACTGAAGGCAGCTCTGTCCATCACAAATGTCCAGGTAGTAGTTCAACTGAATTTGGGGACTGGAACTTGAACCCTGTTTTCTTTGCGGTATGCTGAGAACAGCCCAGTCTGACGCTCTGGCTCGGACGGTGTAATTTTACTTGAAAATTACTTGAAATCCTTATCATAACCCACTTACAGCCACTGGGTTAGAAGTAGCCTACTGACATGAATATTAAACAAGTCAATCATCTGTGGAACGGGCATGGCTCGAAAAACTCCAGCCAATGATTTTCAGAACCACCGAGTGGCATTGGACAGTAAGTACGTCAATCAAACGGTCGTACTGCACTCCCCCTCCACCGCTCCCCGCGAGTGACCCCTTCGTGCACGTGCACATACTCAAAGCTCGTGACCCGGAGCAAGCTTCTATTTGTTGTTATCCTGCGGTAGCTACTGGAGCTAGCTAACTAGCTAATCCACATTTGGACCTAGCACTAGAAGACAACCCTAAACTCCAACCTAGCTAGCCTGGCATCACTCTCGCACATCTGTGTTTGCGCTCGTGCGTGATTGCGCGTCCATGTACTTGGAATGGGTGGAGTCAGAGTCAGCGTTGACGGAGAGGGGGTAGGACCATTTGAGTTGTGTATTTTCAAAATCTGCTGGCGTATCGCAAATCCCATATCCAACCTTTAATCTAACTTTAAAAAAGTCATTTAGAGTCATCTGTCTCAAGTCTAAGTCAAGTCTCAAGTCATGAAGACCAAGTCAAAGTCAAGTCAAGTCTTTTATCAGTGTTAGTCAAGCAAGTCTCAAATCCTCAAATTTGCGACTCGAGTCTGACTCGAGTCAAGTCATGTGACTCGAGTCCCCCATGTCTGCTGCCACCAAACGATTTCCTGGTGGTTTGTTGGTCCCTGTCAAGTCTTATCGGTGTCCCAAACTCCGGAAGGTAAATACTGTCATAATTTACCGTGTCATTTAACCATGTTTCACTGAAGTTCATAATGCAACTATCCATGTATTCAAACCGGTGTTGTGTGGCAGCGTGTAGTTCACCGATTTTGTTCCTCAGTGCCCTCACGTTGGAAAGGATGATGGTTGGGAGTGGAGGTTTAAATCCCCTTGCTCGAACTCGCCGGCGGATTCCTCCTCTTGATTCCCACTGAAAATATCGCCCCTAGTACAGTTTCTCTATGGGTTCTGTCGTGTTCTTGTTGAAAGTAGTTAGAAACGGGTCGCTTTTAACTCACTTTTTCAAGTATTTCGGTATGGTAACTATGAAGCAAAAGGGAGGGAATTGTATCTAACACTTGCAGAGAGAAATACCGAGAGCTACTTCGAGCCCCGGGGCTTATGCTGCGTTCGAGTATTATCTGCGAATCGACTCGGATCTCGGATCTGACGCCACGCCCACACTTCAAGCGTTTTATTATTACGCTCGGTCGTTGGAGGAATGGGCGCCACCCGGAAAGCTGTTGTCGCGGTAGCATTGGCAGAGGACCAGGCGCTCCAAAATAAGTAGGCTATAGGCCATAGGCAGAGATACGGACGCAGTAAGGTATTGCAGTAATACGACTGATTGAAATTGCCATTTAAACCACCAAAGTGGTCCAAGCACAATGAAAACAGTTCATACTTCAAGTCACACTGGGCGCAGCCATCTTGAATTCTGTCTCAGAATTTTGCTCGGTCACCACTGAGTTCAACCGAGATGGCGAGTTCGCCGTCCGAGGTAAAGGGGCGTGTTTGTGCATGTCGCTAGGCAACGTCCTCGGACCTCCGAGACGGATGGTTATTAAAATGCAGCATTCAGCCTGAGGCTCTCTGCGGGTCCGCCTATGATTCTCTCCACTCCTCTGGCTCCGGGCGCTGCTAATGTACCAGGTAGGCGTGGCCTATGTGAAGTAGGCGTGGCCTATGTAAAATGGGCGTGGTCTATGTGACGTCTTAGTTGCGGCTTCCGCGTCTGTCTTAATGCCCCGTTTACACCATCCCGCTAATGGCCGCTAATGGCCGATGGACCACCGATGTGGAAGTTGGGGTGATTCGGGTGACATCGGGCTAAAAATTTATGATCGGGTCCATTTATCGGGGTAGTATTTACACATTCCCGATGTTATAACGATAACATAACGATTATTGCCAGGGAAGACACCCGAAGTGCGTTTGGCGTCATTTGGTTTCATTTCGGGAGAAGGCCAAGGGGAGACTGGTTTAGACTGATGTTTATTTATATATTTATTTATATTACAATAGCGATTTTATAATAATAGAATGCCGGTTCTAAATGGGCGAAGTACCCCTTTAATTATAAAAGTAGGACCTCCATCCATCACCCCGTATTTATACGGGGTGATATATATAAGTGACAGATTGAGGGTCTTCCTAAACACAATCTGGTCACAATCGTTATTTGTCGTTAGACTATCGGTATAATTCGGCCTGCAATCTGTATGTTTAGGGTTACATTGGCTTGCATCGGGTCTAATTCGGGTAAAAAATAAATAGCGTGACTCTATCGGGTGTAATTCGTGTGCATTCGTGCAATAAACGTGCTATTCCGTATGTCTTCCCTAGAGACGTCGGGTGTCTCTCGGGGGTCTTTCGCGTGTTGAGGTTGCCGATATAAAGACGATAAAACACGATAAAGCGCGGAAGATTAATGAATATAGCCGATGTACCCCAGGAAAATTCCCGAACGACTTACGATGTCTTACGTTATACTCCCGTTCTATTCCCGATTATAGCCGATTAGCCCATAGCAACACCTGGTAACCGATTCTACCCCGATAGACCCAAAATTAACAAACATGTTCCTCCTTTGCCGATGTTGCCAGATGTTGCCCGATCATTGAGCTTTTCTTCCCGTTGTCTAACGATGTTCCCGGGAAGAGTAACGGTGTTTCCCGATGCAACCACGCTATTTGCCGATGTTATAACGATAGCTGCTGATTTAGCCATCGGGCACCATCGGGGCCCACTATCGGGTAGGTGTAAACAGGGCATAAAGATGCTGCCTTCTTTGGCTGGGGTAGGTAATACAGCTTGTGTGTTCGATCCTGCTTCCTAGTGGCTATGTGGGGGTAATGCAGCTTGTGTGTTCAATCCTGCTTCCTAGTGGCTATGTGGGGGTGTGGCAGCTTGTGTGTTCGATCCTGCTTCCTAGTCACTGTGTGGGGGCAGCTTATGTGCTTAATTTACGTAACAGTTCCGGGAGGTTTCGCCCCAACACACTTGTGTCATACGTAACTGAGCATAGAGAGGGAAGGAGCATCTTCGATCATGTTCTACTTTCCTGATCGCGACTGCACCTTGCAATTCCATTGTGTCTTTGAAAGAAGTTACCTTTAGTCGGCGATCAAATTCAGAGAATTAAAGTACATTAATACAATCAGGACCTCCCAGACCAAATGTAATAATTAAACAGGTTTCGACAAAGGGGAGGATGTCATACACCCGAGGAAATCCTAACCCTAACAAATTGGTACGAGAGAAAAAGCTGTCTAGCAGGCTGTGAAGAAGCTAACGCAGTGTTCTGCTCCCCCTGCCTCCTCTTCCACCGCACGGCCGACAGCACTGCGCAAGTATTTCTATGTACCACTGTACAGAAATATTTTCGCCTGTTTTTTTTTCTCCTCTATTGACGTGGCTGGATCCACAAATGCAATTTTTTCAACAAGAAACTCTCTGTAGCCAATCAGATGCCTCCCTCGTTTTCAGCCAATCACATGACTGCAGTTCCGTCCTCTTAGTCTCCCGGTTCCCTCGGTCAAATGTCTATCGTAAATAATTTTGAATGATCGTACATAATAATCTCTAGGTGGCGAAGAAGTAAAAGCTGCGTCACGTTTTGAACTACACACTTTTTCCAACTAGTTTCGACTGGGTTTTGGGATTGTCGGTGCCGTTAAAGTAGTAAACGGCACCGACAATGTAAAACCCAGTCACTGCAGTCATGTGATTTGCTGAAAACGAGCAAGGCATCTGATTGTCTACATAGAGTTCCCTGTTGAAAAAAATTGCATTTCTGAATCCAGCCATGTCAGGAGAGTCTCAATCCACAAATCCACATATAAGTACCGACCAGTTCACACACAAATGACAACAAGTTCACAAATGAAAAGTGTTTTGTAAATTCAAGTTAAACAGTTTGTATATAAATGTAACAACATCCAAATACATTTTGATGAAAATTGGAAATATTTTTTTAATTCATATATTTATGGATTTATATTACATTTATTTAAAACAAGACGCATTTGTGTGTGGATCAGAAATGTGTTTGTGAAACTTATTTTTCTTTATGGATTTATTTTACATTTATACGTACCGATATCCATTTGTGTGTGCATTGAAATGTATTTGCGAGAAGGGAGTAATTTATACATAAATCAAAAAAATACATTTCTGAATCCTTCTCTGTGCATTCATTATTAATGAGACTGTTCTGACCCCATACCTGGTCACCCTGCTGAAAATGTTCTAGCTCCGTCATTGTAACAGCGTTCATATCAATCACCATGGAAATGATTGAAAACGTTTAACAAGCTGAACATCAAATACATTAGAAGAACAATGGCTATGAAAATATAAGGCACATCTCTTGCTATAAATGCTATTAAAATTGAACATTTTAATTCTGTAAATTGCGTTTTTCACTATAAAACTCATCTCACCCATTTTGTTTTAGAACAGACAGGAACTTGACATGTATTACATTTTGCTGGTATCTTCGACCAGTCATTATGGGTTAAAAGATCATATTTAAGTGCCTTCAATGTTCAAATTCAAAAACATTGAGTCTAAATATGTTCTGATCCCTTATTTGTAAAAATGCATGAAAGTCACTCTGCATGCCCCTCTGCATGCTGCTGCTGGCATCACTCACTGCTCAAAACAAGGTCTTTCTCAATATGTTTTGAACTGGTGAAAAATGCTCCATGGTGTACAACGAATGTGTGTGTATGTGTATGTATGTGCATGTGCATTTGCATGTGTGTGTGTGTGTGTGTGTGTGTGTGTGTGTGTGTGTGTGTGTGTGTGTGTGTGTGTGTGTGTGTGTGTGTGTGTGTGTGTGTGTGTGTGTGTGTGTGTGTGTCTCTCTCTCTCTCTCTCTCTCTCTAGCTATGTGCCAATCTTGCTCAACATGACATTGATGAAAAATAATATTATGTATATATATTATATAATATATATATATTCCTTTACATTCACTGCTCTCTGTACCACAAACATGTACAAACTCCCGCACATGCACACATTCACAAATGCACACGCACACATGTCCATGCACACACGCACACATGCACACACACACACACACACACACACACACACACACACACACACACACACACACACACACACACACACATGCATGAACACAAACACAGATGCACACGCACACATGTTCTCTTGGAATTGACTTTTAGGGGAAAAGAAACAAAAGGGAAATCTCTTTGATCAGAAGAACTGTTTGGATACTGCATGACAGGCAATCTAAATCACTAATGTCCGCTGGAGACACGCACACACACACAAACAGACACACACATACACACATACACACATACACACACACATACACACAGGCTTTATTTTCAAGAAGGGTTCAAAGATTAGCCTGGGGTGCACTCGCCTGTGAACGATTGCCTAACTTTCTACATCCCTCCCTTGCTTCCTTCGCTCCGATGTAAATACCTCTCTATTGCCTTTCTCTGCCTCTGGATGCTCTGTCACCTCACCCCCTTCCTCTCACTCTTCTGTCACTACCTCTTTCTCCTTCGATCTTTCACTTTTTTCTCCTCTGAGGACATTAGTTTTAATGCCCATGCCCAGCGTGTGTGGGCGTTACATGAGCGATGGAGATCTTCTCTATAAACATGTCATCTCTGGGGCGCCACACTCATCTATTTAGGCTTTCATCTCTACCCTCGGTTGCTCTCCCTGATTCTCTCTCTCCCCCTTCCTTTGCATTGTTTAACCATGCTTTTTTTTAATCTTAGCCTCAAATCAGTGTTTCTGACTTCATTAGCCCATTGGGGCTAATTCATACTCTGCGTATAGGGAGCGGCGTGCCTGACCCAAAGGGTGTGTGTTTGTTTGTGTGTGTGTGTGTGTGTGTGTGTGTGTGTGTGTGTGTGTGTGTGTGTGTGTGTGTGTGTGTGTCTGTGTGTGTGTGTGTGTGTGGTGTGTGTTGTCATCCAGTTGGAGAAGGCAGTATTGTTTTGTTGTTGTTTCGTTGCTCTCTTTTTAATCAGCCCTAGAGACTGCTGACAGCTTGTCAGTGAGTGTGTACAGTGTGTTCTCTCCCCTCTGGCTGATAGTTTGTCAAACATAGGAACTGTCAATCACGGCTAGCTGCGGGTGACAGACGAAACGGCAGCCAAACAATGCTGTTGAGCCGTCCCGTTGGTAATCACATCCCCACCACTTGCAAAACAGTTTGGCTGTGCTCACCAAAGTAGGTCCAACACGAGGCGGATTAAAGGGTTTGCCAGGCTCATTGGAACAGGGCTTCTGACACGGCGGTAAGTGCTCAGGGGCTGACTGTGTGCAGACGGCCCGGCCCGCCTGCTGACGGGGCACTGGTTCTGTTTTCAGAAGGCAAATTAAATCAACAAGTGGCACAGAGATCAATCTATAGGCCTCCTTAATCAGCGCCAGTGACCCGGAATACTCCTCAGTGCAGCCGGGTGCTGCGAGCAGGCGGCGCACATCGACTTTAGTGGAGGGAGCAACACATAACTTTAATGGGATTCAATATTTAACCACACACACACACACACACACACACACACACACACACACACACACACACACACACACACACACACACACACACACACACACACACGTAAACACACACGCACACACACACACACACACATGCACACACATACACACACAGCCCTTGTTGGCTGACTATTGCAGGGCTGCAGCTCTGCCTCATCAAGCCATCTGGCTAGTCTAGCAGGGCTGATCCTAGTTGCTGGTGCTGCTAACTATAATATGCTTGTGCCAGCCTCCCTCCCCTTGTGGTCCCTGGCTTTCTCTCTCCCTCCATCACCCGGTCCCTCCCACACTCTCGCCCTCCCAGCCTCTCGCTCCAGAAATAGCACCACGTCTCCACTCCTCCTACACACGGGGAGAAGGAAGACGTGACTGAAAAGATAGTTATGCAGAAAAAAGTTAGTTTAAACTTTAGTGTGTGTGTGTTTGTGTGTGTGCCTCTGTGTATGTGTGTATAGTCCTGAGTTATAAACAAGGTATAGCATGCTTATCCAGAGGGACAGAGGGTTTAATTCATCCTCTATGTATACACAGTGCACAAATTGAGACTGACTAACACTTGGGGAGATGAAAGATGCTGGAGTAGGATATTGATCTGGACTCCCACTCCCTCAGCCCCCCCCCCCCCCTTCTTCTTCTCGGAACTGTGTGTGTGTGTGTGTGAGTGTGTGTGGTTAAAAATGCAGACAGCCTCTGCTTATTTGGCAGTATGCCATGTGTGTTTGTGTGTGTGTCTGTGTGGGAGACAATGCACACAGAAGCTAACACACATGGCATATAGCCAAATATGTGCATGTGTGTGTGTGTGTGTGTGTGTGTGTGTGTGTGTTTGTGTGCGTGTGTGTGCATGTGTCACGCCGGTAGGCAGCACGCCGGTATGCTGCACAAACAAACATACAGTTTGTAACATCTACACCTGTCGTAACTGCCGGCGTAAACGCAGAAAGAGCCAATTGTGCTGATAACAGCAATATTCCCACTGATTCACTTGGTGGTGGTTACCTGCAAAAAGTTGGTGTTATTTTGGACATAATAGGCTCTTTATTAATATTTGGATGCTATGGGGGGGGGGTGATTTACTCTGGCTCAAACCACCGTAAGCCAGGTTCTCTGGCCAGTTTTCTTCCGTCCAGCCAACATACAGGTACCCCTTATCTTCGAGAGCAGCTGTATTAAAGAATTCACTCTGGACGACATTGGTTTAATTATATTTCTTCCACTTCATCAAGAAAACAACATTTAAAAAATCCTGGAAACAGCTCTTGCCATTGTGACAGCTTATGAAGGATTAAAGAGTGTCCAGGGGTGTAAAGGGCTTAAATGGATTTGATTGGATGAAATTCACCCCAGACCTGACACAAAGTCACAGTGTCTATTGTCAGCTAATGTTCATCCCAATGAGGCCCTGTTTATCCTCTCTTCCTCTCTTCCTATATCTCTTGCTCTTTCAGCCTGATACACATAGCCTGATTGACCTCCTCAGAGACTCTACACATACACAGATATACATAACAGATGAATGTCATAAACAAACACACACACACACACACACACACACACACACACACACACACACACACACACACACACACACACACACACACACACACACACACACACACACACACTCAGAAGTTAACTTTTCAGGCTGCAACGGATCCGTCAGCCAATCAGATCGTGGCTCCGTCGGCAAATACCACTCCCCCATCCGTCAGACACGCCTTCCGTCGTCCGTTCTCGGACGGATGCAGTGGGCAAGCTGCGTTAGTCTCTGCATGCAGACTACAGCAGAACGCAGTATTTCAATGTAGCACTACACTCTTGCATTACACTAAAACACAGGTCTCTCTCCCTCGACCACCACATCCATGGTCCGTGCTCAAAGGCAGATGGTCAGTGTGACTCATACATCTTCTCTCTGTGTGATGCAAACAGTGGTGCATGGGGAGTTTTGAGCCAGCTACCTGTGGGTCTGGTGGTGGTGCTTGAATGGTCCAGACCATGGCTTGGCGTTCTGTGTCAGGTTGTGATGATGTAATCCTGGGACTCACCAGTGTTCCTCTAACCTGCCGCGTGTTCAACCTGATGGCTGTACAGAGGACCTGCGGCAGGGATTTCAACCACCAAGATGGCTGCCGCTGACGTGTCACACGTTCCGGTGCTCTGATTGTTTGGAGGTCTATCCAATTGCGTCCAGAGGCCTTTTGTCTGCAGCCAAGAGGCCTTTTTGTCTGCAGCCGAAAGACAAATGGAACTGAGATGGACTGACTCATATGCAGTTAGGATGTGTCCGGTGATGTCAGGCTGGAGGGGTGGAGGGGTGAACCCCGATGGGTCCGGGCCAAACCGTCTACCTGGATCAGGTTCATATCCAAACCAAGCACAGATATCCCACTGTGGCGGTGATTATTGTGGCTCTTTGGAAACAGGTCTTCCTCTGGGTTCTCTCGGCCAATCACAGCAGACCCCATCCTCTCCAGCAGGGATCCTTCCCCATCTCCAAGAGGGGAGACTCACAGTTTGTCGGGGAAATCTGCAACCAATCTCTGCGATCGATCAGTTGGCCTGGATACAGAGCATGTTGGCAGAGGCCAAGACTTGGTCAAACTGATTAGAGGGGACGGACTGACAGACAAATAGTTCTCACCCTCCTGATAAACTCCTCATTAAAGTCATTCCATGGCAATCATTAGCTTTCCCCATAGCTGACAAAAACGACACATGATGTGCAAAAAGTGAATATGAGAGGGTGGGAGAGAGGGTGGGTGGGAGGTCGGTGGGGGTATTGTCAGAGAACGAGAGTCATTCCGTGGGAGGGCAGAAAGAGATGGAAAGAGAAATAGAAGGAGTGTGGGAGAGATTAGACTGAAAGGCTGGCTGTTCTGCAATCACACAAATAGGCAATAACCTCCTTCTCTGTCTGTCTGTCTGTCTCTCTCTCTCTGTCTGTCTCACTGTCCCTCCTTCTAAATAACTCCCTCCCCCTCCCCCTTGAGGGCAGGAGGGTGGACCAGCCAGCACATCCAAGGCCACCAAGGATTTTACCTCTCCAAGCAGGAACCACTGTCGACTAATATGTGTGTGTGTGTGTTTGTGTGTGTGTGGGTGTGTGCTTGTGCGTGCGTGTGTGTGTGTGTGTGTGTGTGTGTGTGTATGTGTGTGTGTGTGTGTGTTTGTGTGTTTTTGTGTGTTAGTGTGTGTGTGTGTGTGCTACATCATATCTTCAGTTTTCCTTTTAGTCACTTATTCTTCCTCCTGATCGGCGAAGATTTAACATTCAAGCTCGCTATCTCACCTCACCGCCTTCTAAGCCCCTCCATTTTTACTTTTATTGATTACTTATTTTTATTAGTGGCCCTGTGTTTCTGTAAATCTCTTTAGTTGGGTTGTTTCCATGGTTGCCTCCAAAGTCGTTCATATTATATTGTTCTATTCCTGGAGCGGGGGGGAAGATGTGGTTACACATGCTAATAAGGAACGTTCTTATTTATAGAATGGTCTATTCACTAGATGTGTGCTAGTCCCGCCTCCCAGGGAGACTTACTGAACGGATAGAGTTGTTCGATCACTGGAGCCATGTGCTCATCTGAGCGGCAGCCATGTATACAAGACGTATTCGAGGTTCACTTCAATGCTTTCCAAATCTGAAGCCAAATGTTCCCTTCCTGTCCTCTGAGCACCTTCCTCCTAAGATGTCCTTGTAAGGCAACCCTTCCTGATTGCTTCAGCAGTGGGACAAGGGTGGCTTCAGGTGAACTGATTAAAGGAGCTGTAGTAGTACGATTAAAGAAATATCATTCATCATCATCATCAACCATCAGCAGGTGACCAGCGCTGAGAGAATGTCTCCTTAGGTTGACTGTATGCCTGCATAAACAGTCAAACCGCTACGTTTGACTGTTTATGCAGACGTTTGATGACCACATCGAAGACTGGCCAAACCTGCAGACAGACTGAAGCCAGACGTTAACGTTCACTGTATCCAGTGAAAAGCACAGAATTTATACTGTGCGTCCTGATGGTGTATCCAGCCCCACGCACGGCGAATGATATCATTGAAGCTCTGCTGCACTGCAGTCATCCGGAATAATGATTCCATATCATATCTCAGCCACTCAGCCCCCGTGTCTGCTCACCTGGACAATGTGCAATAAGTGTAAACATGAGCTTCAGTGGACGTCCTCCCATCCCTCCTCCAGCCCGGTGGGGAGGGACCAAAGTGGAACTGGGTGCCGGTGTTCTGGGTCGCCTGGTGTATATATACTAGACATATATGGCTTAATTTGCTTATTTTAGTTCCTCTGTCTCTCTCGCAATATCCCCTATATTTCCCTCTACCTCTTTCTCTCTCCTTCTCTATTTCTCCCTCTCTCTCTATTGCCCCATCTCTCTCTCTCTCTCTCTCTCTCTCTCTCTCTCTCTCTCTCTCTCTCTCTCTCTCTCTCTCTCTCTCTCTCTCCCTCTATATATATATAAAATATATTTATCGATATACATATATATCTATCTCTCTCTTTCCATATCTCCCTTTTTTGGTCTGTCTGGCTGTCCTCCCACTCTTCTCTCCCCCTCCTCCTTCTCTCCCCCTCCTCCTCCTCTCCTCTCCCTCATCTCCTCCCTCTATTCCTCCTCCTTCTCTCCCTTCTCAAATCTCCTCCCTCCTAACCTCCCGCCCTCCTCCTCTCCTCTCCCACCTCTCCCTCCTCTCTTCCCTCCCTCCCTCCTCCTCTCCTCTCCCTCCTCTCCTCCCCCCTCTCTGCCGGCCTATGTCTATGAGGTCATTACTCTGTCTGGAGTGGTCAGATGGGTCGGGGATGATGAGCACGCCCGCGTCCAGCCAGAGATGATGATGTTATGGAGAGAGACACTATGTTTGTGTGTGCAGGTCATTGCGTGTGTTGGTGTGCTTGTGTGTGTGTGAGACATTCAATGTGTCTGTATGTGCGCATGTGTCTACCAGAGAGCGGTGATTGCGTGTGTACGTCCCATCTCAGACTCAATTGCTTTCATTAGGAGTGCTCTCCTTACAGCGGGTTCATCATTGGTGGCAGCGGTGGCTGAGCGACAGGCGTGTGTGTGTCTGTGTGTGTCTGTGTGTACAAGCGTACAGTAAGTATAGCTTGTCACAAAAGTGGCATCAGCTGCCTCACCATTAGTGTCCAACACAAGTATTAGCCTCCCTGGCTAAGTGGGCTGCTTTATGGACAACATGTTTTCACATTGAGCTTATAATCTGTGTCCTGATTGACCTGCAGCATCAGAGATCTGTAGGGCGGAGGACATGTGGAGGAGAGTGAGGCTTGCTCCATTCTTTTTGCTCTCACATCACGTTTTTAAGTTGCGTAGTGACGAGATTTAGATGTAAAAACAACAGCAACTGGTTTTGGATTTTGTTGAATGGACAAACTGGCTTATTAAAATAATAATAAACATGACAAACCGTAATTTCACTTACACAAATCATGATCCAATTGGTTTTGTAATTACTTTAAGCGTCAATACGATAATAACAGTGAATAACAATATCATTGAAACCAAATCAAAAGTTGGATCTGAATAAAGGTTTTAACCTGATAATGTTAGAAACAACTAACTTCAAGCTGAGGACATCATTAATGGGCCTACAACAGCATATATATATATATATATATATATATATATATATATATATATATATATATATATTTATAGACACACTATTTATTACGTTTTAATCAGCTCTGAATAGTATTGAAAATAGTGTCCTGCACCTTGGCTTGAAAACCGGAGGTCATTATAAATGATTTTAATCCATACTAACATTGAGAGACACTTTTGTCATGTCATCATTGACTGGCACAAACCTCTCCGGTGAAGAACTCTGTAAAGATCACACTTAACTGTTTCCAGTGCGATGAACCACTCAGAAAGCAGAAGCGAGTCCCATCTCATGGAGGTGTATTATGTTTATTATGGCTTAAGTACTGCTATGTTTAGCTCTGCCAGCCCCTGTGGTGCTTAATGATTAGAAATGCTAACACAGCGCCCTGCCAGCACTAATACCACAGCCGGGGCAATACATTTTCCCTATGCTGAGGGCTGCAGCTCCCTGTTTAGCCCAGGAAGCAGAGCAATAACTCTCCACGTTTAACATGGAGCCATTAGCCTTAATCCAGAAGGGTAATAGTCACAAACACAGGTGTAGCTAACGACATTAATAATGTACACTGGCATGCAATGCTCCATAATTAACGTAATGAGCTCCACCTGTGTTCCCCTACCGTTCCACCTCTGTGATTAAGACTTATTGCCCTTGTGGGCAATAGGTGGGGCTGGCTCCACAAGGGCCAGGATTGGCAGTTGAAAAGTTTAAAGCACATGAGCCCTATGCTCAATGTTGATAACTCATAGAGTCTGGGGCATTATGAGAGCCAGGGTGTTCTGAAGATGGGTCCACTATTAGACAGCTCCAGGTGCATAAAATTGTGTTTTAAAGGTATATTATATAGCATTGGAACTGGTCTTGTATGGCACCCACTAGAGCGACCACACACCAAACTAAAGAGGTTGGACATTAAACTGCTTGGCTCGTTTAGTGTCAGGAAGGAAACGTTTTTGCCAACACATGAAAGCACACACTAAACAATTCCATTTCCAAAAAAAACATTCCGGATTCTCAAAACATGAACTCTCGCTAAGCAATCTCAAGGTCAAAAAAGTTTCTTTAGTATAAACCAGCATAGCGGACATCTTCAAGCCGCGTGCACACCAAACGGCAAACAAATCTTTACCTCTTGTTCCTCGTGCCTGTTCGACCGCACAATCAGCAGGCGTTTACTTGCGCAAGGAGCGAGAGCTAACCTAGCCGAGATGACCTCCATGCGACTCTGTACCCCCGAGATGCCGTCGTGTCTGGGTGCAGGCCAGACACTGGCGTGTTTCACCCAGTGGTGTAGTCTACGTGATACTCAGGTATACGCCATATACCCATGAGGAACGCTCCTGGATTTACCCACATAAATATGTGCAGGGATGCGTATCAATCGTTTTGCGACAGAACTTTTACTTCAGTGTTTTTTTTTTAAATACTTTTAGCAGGGGAATTTACCTCCTACATTCACCATTCATAAAATTCCACCTGCGCGCTCGCATTCTGCCCTGTCTCTGTTACGAAGTGCGAAGATGCCCCTGCATCTCTGCATGTTAGTAAGTTGGCGGGCCAAGCCCCTCCCTCTCACGCTGTGATTGGCCACCCACTCAGATTGATAGTTAACAGTTAAACAACTGGTTACAACAATAAAAAACATGACACAAACACTTAAAGAGTCCCAGGCTACATGCTACAATAAAAGCAAACTAGACTATTTCAGTGTTTTAGTTAGTTATAAGCCTAGCCCAAAATCTACTGCTGCTGGTTCGGTTGACCCTGCAGCAGCAGATGCCACTACCAGAGCTACGGAGACTAGCAAAGAAACAACAGAAAAGTCTCTATGTGTGTGTGTGTGTGTGTGTGTGTGTGTATGTGTGTGTCCAGTCCTCCCATATTAATGTCTTTAACACATAACAAGTAGTCAACAGAAGACAATGTTTTAATCCCACTGTATATCTCCTTGTTACTTTTAGATGAGAACCCCTGACCAGGGTTAGAGTGTCAGTCTAGGGAATTTAATAACAGGCATCCTTGGTTAGAGTGGAGGGAAAGAAAGTTAGGTAAATGTCAGCCAACATGCAGTTGGTATACACAATTGAAATTCATAAAGTTAATTACTATGCAAATGAGAGAATAATTCATGGTCATTTTTAAGGTGCAGTAATTTCAGACTTTTACACAATTCAATTACTGTATGGTTTGTTAGATAACAACAGTTAAAGCTATAATTAGAGCAATTGAAAGAGTGGAATATGAATCTCCTTTCATCTCCTTCTCATGCATTGGTTAGCCATGGTTGTAAACAGTTAGAGAGAATTGGACCTTGTTTAGCAGGTGCTCTTGCTACTATAGATACACAAAGGACAGCTTGTCATTTTTGTGTTCTATTTGTTCATACTGTTATTAAAACTGATAAGCCTATTCAGCTTTCCATGATTGTTGATAATCATTGCACTCTTAAATCCATTCAGCGGGTTGCAGACCCCTGTATTAGTGAGTGTGGTGCAAAAAAAAAGGTGCTTAGTGAGGGGTTGTTTTTGAGAATTCTGAGAATTTACAAGGATGGATCGCTGAATCCCCAACAAACCAAAATACTCGCAATCCTTTGTGTTCACACTCTGGGCAGGGTATTTAAAGGTACTATGGCATGCCACCAGGTGTAGTGTGATTAGCTGTTACAAGCTATTTTGGAAATCTGCCCCTTATGACATCACAGGTTGGCAATCCACCTAGATGTGTGACGGATAGATAACGTTTGCTACAGTCCACTGGCTAGGCTGGTAGACTGATCTATCCGCCATGGGACTTTTAAAAAATGCAGATGGAAAGTTGTGCCTTATTGCTTAGTATATATTCATCATGTAAATGCAAAAAAATAAGCTTAAAGACCTGTGCGAGTGTTAAATATAAAAATATTTAACACTGGAGCAGCATTAAAAAGCGACTTGCTGGTGTGGAAGAGCTTCCGCTTCCACACCAGCAAGTCGTTCCAAACTCTGAACGCTACAAATGCTAGGCAGCACTCTAGCCAGCACTCTAGCCTCAGCTCCAGAGACGGTGTGAAAATGGACTGTTCATGTTGCAGCTTGAGTCGGAATAGGCAAAAAGCACGCTTTAGATGTTTCCACCTTGGCTTCTGATTTCCGATTGGATATCATCTTCCCAACATCATGACTTCGGGGTTCTCCCCCGAACTACAAGATATCGGATGGTAACTATTGTAAATGTTCAATATTTATATATTATATTTTATTCAAAATGGTACAGCCTTGATCTGGTTTGGGAAAGTAAAAATGTATCTTAATAGATCCAACACCAAAGGATATCTTCATTTCATTTCTGAACAGATTCCAAGTGAGGAAGTGAGGCCCAGATCTGGCTAATTATCCTGCAGTGTGGAACAAGCAGAAGTTTGAGACTGAAAACAGGTAGATCAACAAGTCATGCACGCCGGAAAGCTGACAAGTAGGGGCAACAAATCAAAGCAGGACGATAAATAAAAGGACAACATATTAAATAAAAGCCAATCAACTAAGCAAAAACAATTATGCACAAAAAAAAGCACCAACAATTTTGCTAGTATCTGTGGAGAGCCCTGATTGGTTAATATACCTCATCAATCACACATTAAAGTATGTATTCTCCACTGCAGGAGGAATTAGAAGCAGCTCAGCTGTAACTTGTTTCCAATTCCAAGGCTGACAAATATGGAACTGTCCATATGTCAGCTCTGTATTTGTTGTGTCTTCAGGACACAACATCTAACAAAAACCAATGAAGGAGAGACTTTTTTAAACCTTACGCTCTGACTCTGGGAGGTTCCTCTCTTTAATTGAGTTATTTTGGCTCAGTGCGGTTAATATCTGTTTGGTACACACTCCAGCTGGCTCAAATCCCATGAAAACGTGTGATGAAGGAGAGGGATGGGGGTTACATGAGCTTCATGGGGCCTCAGTGTTGGAGGCTTAATGCTGATTGAAAAACGTTTGGTTTCCTTCCTTCTCTTTTTGTTTTTCTCTAATAGGCTAATAATCAAATAATTCAACAGCCCGAGTCTCCTGCCATACTCTGGTTTCATTACTGTCGTCCTTACAAAAGAGCTTATTATCGTGGCTTGTTTTTAACATATCTATTTTGAGTAACACATTACAGATCACGCAGCGTGGTAACTCACTTGCCGAATTGTAAATTCTTAATTTCAGGACAACAAATGAACCCTTGGTTATTTTTTGATGGAAAGTGCTGGGCAATGCTCCGTAACCATGACGTCAGTGATGTGTTTGAGTTTCTGCTTGAGCTTGTATTCTGACGTCTGCGTTTATCTGGTTTGCATCTGGTGTCCCCCATCACCTTTCTGCTGACATCCTAACTGTTTCATGCTTAGGAAAAGGGAACTGATATTTATTAGCGTTCAGCGAATGAAGGGAAACCTTCGAGTCAACGCCACCGATAGACTGTAGGTTGTTAACGGCAATGCGAGAAGGCGGGCCACGGACCCCTGCTGTGTCTTATGCCAGCAACATCATGAAAACAATATGCATAGGGCTGGAGATATTGTAGAAATTCTTGAGAATCTTATCCTGGCTCTGTTATATTGTGGTGTTGTTAATCATTGATGTGACTTGTTAATGATTCAATGTTCATTTCTGTCATCATATCATTCTTTTTTTCGATTTCCTTTTGGCTGAATCATTAATTGTCTAAGCAGTGGCCTATGCCTCATTTAACACGGCCACAAATAACACTGATTATGTTTGCGATATTGAAGAAGTGTCACCACAAGAGGGGTGGATGCAAATAAAAGCTTCTTAATTACTCTTAATTATCTTTGCAGCACAGCTATTTCTTTTTTGTTTTCAATTATGGCCGATTTATAATAGTTGTAGCGATGATGGATGAAGGCGGGCCGGGAGGGATAATACTCATCGATAGTGTGTGTGTGAGTCTTCAGCGCTGTGTCTGATCAGCTCCCTCTTGCTCAGCATCTCCTTATAAAGTCTGAGGTTGTCTGAGAATCTTTGACATGCATCCACTATTCATTCAAATTAAAAGTTTTTTTGTTGGAAGTGGATGGAAATGACCATTGCAAACACAATTCACACACACACACACACACACACACACACACACACACACACACACACACACACACACACACACACACACACACACACACACACACACACACACCCACACACACACCCACACACACACACACACACACACACACACACACACACACACACACAAATGCCTGATCCTGATCATTATACACAGGATACAGCAGAGACACAGAATCACACTAGTAGAGGTTCACAAGAGGCAAAGTTTAGTGGGAACTTCCAAAAGAACATCTTGACAATGAGGCAGAGGGACAGAGTTCAACACTTCCTCCAGTGTCTCTTCTTGCTTCCTGTTTCCTGGTCTCTTCCAGAGGTCAGACTCCTTTCCTGTTGGATCTCCCATCAAGCTGGTACTGTCGTGGAAAAGCGAAATAAAGCATTGTTTTGGCACTCGCATCAACGTCCCAAAGAGCTGCACACAGCGATCGATGCATGAGAACCTCCCAGTCTACTGCAATGCATATGAAGATCCCCCCAATTGTATTTTCTCACTACATATTTATATATATTTTTTGCGTGCATGTGTGTATGTGTTGCCTCCTGGCCAATAGGGTGTTGGTGCAGGGAACTTGTGCCTATTAATCATCCCTAACCGCTCTCTCCAAGATGTCCTTCATTACCTTAACTAGGCAATGAACTAGGCCCCCTGGCTCTGCTGCCAAGGTGTTGGCTGGGCCTCTTGATTGTTTGTTCTGTTGGTAAAGGTGGAAGTCTATTGACTATCACAACCAATGGAGGATGTCTTTATTCAAGGACAGTTTCCTCCTCACCTGCCAAGCCCCTCTCTCTCTCTCTCTCTCTCTCTCTCTCTCTCTCTCTCTCTCTCTCTCTCTCTCTCTCTCTCTCTCTCTCTCTCTCTCTCTCTCTCTCTCTCTCTCTCTCTCTCTCTCTCTCTCACAGGCTTGCATCCCGATGGAGTCAGCAGCAGACATGTAAATGCAATTGAATAAAAAGCCCTCTACCTTCCAAGTTAGGAGGTTTGCACCCAGAGTTTTTGAAATGCGGCCAGGCCAGGTGCTAGAAAAAGGCAGCGTGAGGAATTGCTTTGGAGCATAGCCGAGGAAGCGGAGGAGAGAGGGGGGCAGCAGACTATTTAAACTGCCATGCATAGAGAAACAGATGTGCAGGCATTTTAAAGAGATGGCAGGAATAATGTTGATCACCAATGTCCAACCTGAAGTCTTGCTTTTATAATTTGAGTGACAAGGCAAGACATGTGGCCTTGGTTGATTTCAAAAGGCCTGTATTGGGTCAAAAGACTGCAGGTTGATTCAGCCATCATGTGATGAGTCCTGTGGTTTTGTCTGGTGGGGTTGAGCCGTGATGGTAAGTGTGTGGTTCTGTCTGGTGGTGTTGAGCCATCATTGGGTGAGTGTATGGTTCTGTCTGGTGGGGTTGAGCCATCATGGAGTGAGTGTTTGGTTCTCTCTTGTGGGGTTTAGTCCTCTTTAATTGGTTCTCATTGTGTCCCCAAAGCGTTGCGACCCAGAGGTCACTCAGAAAGGCGGCAATGGGAGGGATTTATTTAGTTTTAAATATGCAAATCAGAACATCAAATATTTAAGATGGACTTTTAAATGTTTCACCAGAAATTAGAGCCAGATTAATTTCTAAATCCAGAATTATTCATTCATTAAAAAAGTTGAACGGTTTAGTTATTTCCTCCCTCTGGAGGCTTGTGTTTAACTCCCCATAATTGTAACATTATCTTCTATAAAGTGTATGTAAATATTAACCACGTATATACATATATAAATATATATAGAAGCCATATCCTCCATTAAGGCTTCCAAAGGTTGTTGGTGAAACACTGATGAAACCCCCACCTGATAGGGACAGACACGCACACGCACGCACACACACACACACATACATACAGACACACACACTCACACAGACGAGTGCGTGCACATACACATGTTCATGGCTTTTGTCATAATAATATACTGTATTTATGTCGCTCATTGTTTGATGCAAATACTTTGAGAGAAAAAATACTTTTTTACTTTCTTTTTGCTTTTTTGAAATACATAATAAAACCCAGGAATGAATTGGAAAGTGTGATATCATATTAACCATGATTCATCTGCCCACCATGTGAAAGAACACTCTCTCACTCCTACCTTCACTCCCCGTCCAACCCACTCTCTCTCTTTCCTGATGACTAGAATGACTAAGCAGCACTCTGAGCTGATTAAGTGTGACCTCTGAAGCTTTGTTTCAACCACACTCGTGAGAATTGGTTCAAGGAAAGGATTGGAGAATGTTTGGATGTAATATTAGTGAATCTGTGTATGTTGGCATGTATTTCTAAATCCTCTATTTTGTACTCAAAATGTAACCCTTTAACCCTGGCTTGATAAAATGAGGGAAGTTCAATGTTCAGAATGTGTTTCACCTTGACAGCAGCAGCAGCTGCGCATGCCATGAAGGAAACACTCTTTTAAAATTCCTCATTATCCAGGAAGAGGCAGAAGAAGAGGTCGAGAAATAAACTTTTTTAGACCAGAGGAAGCATGTCAGGCCTCCAGGGACTGAGTGGGTCTTCTGCGTTAAGAGTAAGAGAAGGACTCAATCACTCATGTAATCAAAGCTTCATATTTGATGATTTGATATGAACTAATATGCTACAACAATGCCAAAAAAATTCCCGCTGCAATTAAATGCCTAACAGGGCCAACACATCTGAATGACAAGGCGTTGTTATAATTCCTCCTCCTATACTTGACTACCATGCTTTTACTTTGACATCTGAAGGGCTCCCGGGATACAGACAGCTTTATCTGCTCAAATGTGTAAGTGTGCGTCTCCGTCCTCCGTTTACGTGTGGACACACTATTGTGTTTTGACAGTGTTTTTGGCAGTAAAATACAGTATACAAAAACATACCTTTATTCTATTGTCTTGCTTTGTCACCATATACACACAAGCACACAGATGCACTCAAGCTAGCACCACAAACACACACAGGCACACACAAACACATGCACACTATCTTTCTGGGTTTATTAGATTTTTTTTTCTTGACTCAAGCAGAAAGACTGCAGATGCTATGTGTGTGTGTGTGTGTGTGTGTGTGTGTGTGTGTGTGTGTGTGTGTGTGTGTGTGTGTGTGTGTGTGTGTGTGTGTGTGTGTGTGTCTGTGGTGTGAAGCGTGAGTAAGCTTTCTGGATGTCATAATGGATTCCCTAATGCACAACTCCTTCCTCTAACTGACTCCCATTGTCCATCCCTCTCTCTTTCTTCCCCTCTCACACCCTCTCTCTCTTTCTCTCTCTCTTCCCCTCTCCCACCCTCTCTCTCTTTCTCTCGCTCAATCACTCTCTTGCTCTCTCGCCCTTCCTTGAGGGACCTCTCCTCGTCTTCACCTCGGGCTCCAAGTGATAAGCCACTTAGTTTCCTGCTCCTGTTTCTCATCTCTGCCTACTCTAGCTCCTCTTCCTTCCCCTCCCTCCCTCCGACACACTGTCTCCTCTTCAACTCCTCCTCTCCTCTCTTTTTCTTTCTCTCACCTTGCGTTGCATCGCTCCTGGATTCTCCCCCCTCTCTCCTCTCTCCCCCTTGACCCCATAGAACGTTTACAAACACACTGAGGGAGAGGCTTATTGTATTTCTCAGCGCTGGTATCAAAGCCTCCAGTTTTCTAATTCCATATTGAAAATGCTATACTTTCCTGGCTAATATACCCTGGTTATTATTGATAGTTTATCCCCTCCATGGAGCACATTGCACATTGCAGTCCTCTATGGATTATTATTATATTTTATTATAATATTATTATTTGTCCTGGTCTCTCCCTGCCTGTTTGAGGTATGGCGGGGAGGGGGGGATCAGATGTCATTTGAATCCTGCCCTCAGACATAACGGGGATAAAGAGCTATAAATAACCCTGATATACTCCCAGGTCCTCCTCATAATTCACTGCCATCATGCGGTTCATTTCTAAGTATTCCCAGAGGGTTGGGTAGTCCATTACGCTGGCCACACTGAATAACGGTGCACCTCCACCCCTTAATATCACTGCGCCTTGGCCCCCAAAGAATCCCATCTCAGGGGCCTTCATCTGTGAAATCTATCTATGGGGGTAGTGGCGGTGGTGGGGGAGGTGGGGGTTGGGGAGGTGGTGGTTGTGAGGAAGGAGATTGTGGTGGGGGAGGTGGGGCGGGGGGGGGGGGGGGGGGGGGGAGGTGGTGACAGTGTTTGCATGCAGTACTCAAGATGTGGTACTTGGCCATATTATAATTTGAAACATGACCTGAATTTTGGGATTAGCTGAGTGTTTTGTGTCTGTTGTGCTGGTGAAAATTTGTTTGTGTGTGTGTGTGTGTGTGTGTGTTTGTGTGTGTGTGTGTGTGTGTGTGTGTGTGTGTGTGTGTGTGTGTGTGTGTGTGTGTGTGTGTGTGTGTGTGTGTGTGTGTGTGTGTGTGTGAGTGACAGTGTGTGTGTGCTAAAATACATAAAACAGTGTGTGTGTGTGTGTGTGTGTGTGTGTGTGTGTGTGTGTGTGTGTGTGTGTGTGTGTGTGTGTGTGTGTGTTAGTGTGTGTTTATGTGTGTGTGTGTGTGTGAGTGTCTGTGTGTATGTTAAGATAAATAAAACTGTGAGTGTGTGTGTGTGTGTGTGTGTGTGTGTGTGTGTGTGTGTGTGTGTGTGTGTGTGTGTGTGTGTGTGTGTGTGTGTGTGTGTGTGTGTGTGTGTGTGTCTGTGTGTGTTAAGATGAATCAAACCGTGTGTTGCGGTCTCTCAGTTGAGTGGCAGCTCCTGGCTAAGTGCTGTGATTGTGTGGCCCAAGGTTTCCCAGCAGGGCCCGGCCTCTCTTCCCAGCAGCCTGGCGGTGGGCGGAAACACATTCAGCATCCAGCCCTCACACTCTCTGTTTGAACAGTCAAGTGTTAGGGTTCTTATTCCCTTATTCTTTCTTTCTTGCCTTCTCACACATGTGAAGAGTATGTGAGTGAGTGTGTTTGTCTGTCTGTGTTTGTGTGTTTTAGTGCGTGAGTGTAACCATGCATGCAGGCACAAACTCACACACAAACACATGCAAAATATGACACACACACACACACACACACACACACACACACACACACACACACACACACACACACACACACACACACACACACACACACACACACACACACACACGAATACACATCCATTGACCTGGCAATCGTTGCCCACACACTTTCCCGTTGCCCTGGTGACCTTATTCCAGATGTATCTATCCATTGGGTGCCATGGTAACCAAACAGGCTGGCAACACGTTTAAATCAGCAGCCAGTGCTAATCCCTCACAGCATGTAAATGGTGGGCTCAGTAAAGTGTCAGGTCAGTGAAGTGTCTGCTATATCTGCTGCATGGTGCTGAGCGGCATGATGTTTGGATGCTAGTGGTTATTAGCACTCATGGATATAGGTAACATTGTTTGGATTCTTGTGTATATTAGCATTCATGGATATATGTAACATGTAGTATGTTAGTTGGATGTAAAATTAATTCTTATCTGTCATCTTTTTGTGGGATTCCTAGCCAACAGAGAAAGCTGTGGTCAACAATTATTTGGTATTCAGAATTAATATACATACAGCCTGAGGCAGGCAAAGGCAAGAATGGACCATTATCACTGCATTCCCAAGTCAGACCATGGTGAGGACATCACTGATAGCAGTAAAGAAAGGAAATGAAAGCAAGATCATCGTACAAAGAAAACCACGCCGTAACATATTCCAATTAATAAATGTGTAACTTGAGATAGCTACTTTTTTTTCCTACACTTTCGTTTCTCCCCGTTCCATACAGCAGTGGCGTCCTTTTCCTCCCACACCACCCATGTTCTGACTCCCAGCTCCCATGCTTATATTATAAGTCCATACCGGCCAAATGCACTAAGGGCTGGCTGGCTGCTCCAGAGAGCACCTAGAGATTGGGAGGGGGTCCCTGGCATTGAATTGTAAGGGAATGGATGTCGGAGCCATGAAAGGCCCTGGCACTCAGTGGCGGTTCTACATCCAGTTACGCCCCGGGCAAGACTTCCTCCAAGCGGGGGGGGGGGGGGGGGGGGAAACTACGGACTTCAGTGGGGGTTTCGTTCCGTCTGTGCACGGCACCTTCTCAACGAGCAGGTGTGCGCCTGCAGCCAGAGGGGTCGCCAAAATACCTATTCTCCACACAATGTTATGTAGTAATTCATTGATAACCGCTACGCAGCGCGAATTTTTTTTTTACTGCTCGTGGCGCCCCCCATGTAATTTGGCGCCCCCCACAAATATGCCGCCCCGGGCGGCTGCCTGGTTCGCCCGTACCTAAAACCGCCACTGCTGGCACTCTACAGTGATGAGCAATGACATCTATTGTGTTAGTGGTGGATGGAAGGAACAACCCTTTGCAGTCCTACGATGGCCCAAACCTGATAACCCTGAGCCCTCCTGTGGGAAAGAAATAATTCTCAGGAAAATAAAATAGATACAGTGACAGGCCACATTGCACAATGGCTTGCATTGACTGGAATTAAAACAGACAAGCATAGCATAGCCTGGAACTAGCAAGGACGAATAGCATTTAACTAGCATGGCATGGAACTAGCAAGGACACATAGCATTATAGATAGCATGGCCTAAAAATAGAAAGGACACATAGCATTATAGCTAGCACAAAGCTTGAGCATGAAATTGATGAAAGTTAAAGTATGTGGCGTAAGGGAGGGGCCAACAAGGTCCGTGCTGCTGAGGGGCTAGACTAGAGCATCTGGCCGGCCTCTACCGTTGGATAAAACTAAAGAATGAAGAATCTTTATATATAAAAAGTCAGGATGCAAACCTTCATTATGCTATCAACATTAGTGTCATTTGATAATAAATACATTATGTAAGAACAGTAGCCTGTGATCTCCAGCGACAGCATTGCCTTGATTTTATTCTGATTTTATTTTATTCTGTTATCTAGATAATGGCAATATTTGCCATGCCAGCATTGCCAATGTTAACAATTGTGTTGGGGTTGCCATTACAACATTGTATGTTGGCTGCACTCCAAAATGCACACTGAACACAACAGCGACTACTCAACCCAAACACATTAATTCAAACAACATGCACGTGGAGTGGTTTCAGGGATAACAGAGTCCATATGAATCCCCATGTCAACGATAGAAAACGTTCCTTTATCCAACAAAGGAAATATCATATGCATTCACTGGGGTGGGATGTGAAATGGAGAGGTGCACTCTCTGCTAATCATAGAGGCACCCCAGCCTCAGCACCGATATATAACATGAATAAGGTTATCCAGCGCTAAGAGGACAACATTGTGTTACGTTCATAGGTTTTAAGTCTAAATGAAGCGTGTGTAGGGTGGGACTTAGCTCAGCTTGCTCTCCTACCCTGAGAGTCTGGCTGTACCGATATCGTATTAAACCGCTCCAACTGCAAATCTACTGGTCTCCAACTGCAAATCTACTTGTCACACATGCAGATCTGTTCAATCTCAAGTCACATCAACCTATACTCAAACTCGTGTATATTGAGTCAGGTACAGCCCTAGGACCATTTTAAACAGTGTACTCTTCTTCCTCAGCAGGTGATGGATAAAGGAATGCTGTGCTTTGCAGCAGAGCATCACCTTCACTATTTCATATCTAGGCAGCAGCCCAACATGTCTGTATCCTCTGCAGCCTTCATGATAGAGTCCAGATTACCATGCCCCTCCCAGCCCACCGGACCAAACACCTTCCTTTTGCTCTTCCTAAAATATATTTTCTTGCTGTTTCTTTTCCTTTTTTCTGTTGTATGTGTGTGTGTGTGTGTGTGTGTTAGTGCATGCAGCATGCATACATGTGTGTGTGTGTGTGTGTGTGTGTGTGTGTGTGTGTGTGTGTGTGTGTGTGTGTGTGTGTGTGTGTGTGTGTGTGTGTGTGTGTGCGTGCGTGCGTGCGTGCGTGAGTGTGTGTGTGTGTGTGTGTGTGTGTGTGTTACCAGAGTACCAGAGGCATAAAAGCCTTTGCCAGGTGTGTATGTATGTACATGTCAATCAGAACTTGACCAACTGAGGCAAAATATGGAATAATTTTAATAAATTCTATGTATCTGATAGATACGTGTATTTGTGTGTGTGTGTGTGTGTGTGTGTGTGTGTGTGTGTGTGTGTGTGTGTGTGTGTGTGTGTGTGTGTGTGTGTGCGAGTGTGTGTGTGTGTGTGTGTTTGTGAGGTATTAGAGGGTAGCCAAGGCCAAATCAACAAACATAAATCTGAATTATAAGTAGTTAAATTAAAATGATATAAGCATCAACAAAAACAATACTCAATACAACAAAAAAGATACCTGTCCAACAACAATGGAGAGAGAAGGGCCATACTGACAAAGATCCAATATAATATAACATGACACAATAAAATATTATATAATGTTACATCATATCATATAATAATGTTACATTATATAGTTTAATATAATGTTGCATGACATATTCAAATAAAATGAGTGCTGTCAGTTAAAACGCGTTATTAACGGCGTTAACGCAAACCAATTTTAACAGCGTTAATTTTTTTATCGCACGATTAACGCAATTGTATTTATTAAAAAGAAAAAAAAAATCTTTGGCTCAAAACAAAGAAGCAGCAGCCTGCCTGCTATGTTAAAGGCAGTATATTTGTATGTTCATCGTTTAATTGTACTATAGGCTTTTTTTTTGCATCGTCCTGTTTTGATCAGTACCTTTATACCAATGATGTGGTTATCAATAGAAAAACATTTGCACAAGGCAAGCCGATGCACTTCTCCATGTTGATAAGAGCATTAAAATTAGCAAAAAATGGGACAAAGAAATCAAGGGATATTTGGCATACAAAAAAAATTCTGATGAATCGTGAGGAATCACGATTAATCGTGAGTTAACTATGGCATTGATGTGATTAATCGCGATTAAATATTTTAATTGCTTGACAGCACTAAATAAAATATGATGTTACATCATATCATATACTAACACATCATATTATATTATAAAATTTAACATTATATAGTTTGATATAATTTAACATGACATAATAAGTTACATCATATATTATAGTATATTCTAATGTAACAAATATAATAGACTATAATATAATAACATATTATATACTTTAATATGATACATTGTAACATAATAAAAAATAATAAAACAATATAATATAATCAAACATAATATAATATAATATATACCGTATTGGTCCGAATATAAGACAGCCTTTTTCCCCCTCGAAATAGGTCAGAAAAAGTCGGGTCGTCTTATATTCGGGGTCTAGTATTCAGAACGAAGTTTCTCTTCTTCGCCTCTCCCTTTAAATGTCAATGCACATTTGCGGCCGCAGGTGGCGCCAGAAATTGGTTCCGGGCAGAAGTAGTCCAGCGTCCTTAACAACCAGACCGTTACCGGTGTTTAAAGACAGGCTGACCATTTAGAGACAAGTGGCTCAAAAGTGCTGTCCTATAGACCCTGTATGTAGAACAGTACTGTCCAATAGACTGTCTAGTGTTTTTGGAG
Source organism: Gadus macrocephalus (assembly GCF_031168955.1). Lineage (NCBI taxonomy): Eukaryota > Metazoa > Chordata > Actinopteri > Gadiformes > Gadidae > Gadus > Gadus macrocephalus. The sequence continues at coordinate 1,066,819 of NC_082384.1, forward strand.
ATTTTGTCCAGAGTTGTTGCCATCTTTAGATATTTTCAGAGAAGAATTCTCTGCCTTTTCACAACAGTCAGCGCAAATCCTACCGTGGTCCTCAAAGTGGTCGTTTCAGTGAGGTTGACCGGAGAGTTTTTGAACACGTCAGAGAAAACGCGCGATGACAGCGAGACCGAAAACAGCGGGGCAGAGGACGTGTGTGAGGGAGGGATAGAGAGACATCGGAGGAGAAGTTTGGTGAATTTAGTTTAAGTTTATTTAAATATGTGGCCTGTATTTTCTCTGTTATTTAAAAATGTTCACAATGTTGCTTGATTATTGCTTGATATTAATTTTGAATCATACTATACATATTTTGCCTTGAAAGTGCCGTGGCCTTTATTGGCATTATTATTGTCATTAATATAACAAGTGTTTAATACACTGTGTTTTTAATATGTTTAAAATGAAGTTCTTTGTTCTGCAAATCTGGTCTGCAAATCTTTTTTTCTAAATGTTTGCGTTGAAAAACGGGGGGTCGTCTTATAATCAGGGTCGTCTTATATTCTGACCAATACGGTATAATACGATATTTCAACATAATTTAATATAAAATAATATGAAATAATATGATATATGACATAATATAATAATATCAAATTGAATTGAACTAAAGCTGAAGGAAGCTGTGATAAATTCTAAGATAACAAAAAAATGTGTTATCTTAGAAAGTCAGTTAGTCAGAAACACGTCAGCAACACTTACAACTCTGGGTAAAATCTGGGTAAACTCAGGGTAAACTCAGAGTATACTCCGGGTAAACTCTGGGTAAACCCCGGAGGGGTGGTTCCGGACATTTGCGTTCACCAATAGAATGTCCAGCTGGCATGTGGAAGTTCATGTGTGAAAGGCAGAGAATTCTTCTCTGAAAATATCTAAAGATGGCAACAACTCTGGACAAAATCTCCAAAAACACTAGACAGTCTATTGGACAGTACTGTTCTACATATGTGAGGGACCGGCGTGGTCGCCACACGTATCTGGGATACGGCCAACTGGGAATTCCGAGTGTGGGCAAAAATGAGGGCAACGGACAGAGGACTAAGAAAAAAGTGACGTTTTAATGTCTCCAAAACATTCACACAAAAATCTAGCAACGTTTCAAATGTAAAGGAAATGACTGCATCCGTCAGCAAACATAAACTAAGAAAATATAACATAGCATAGCCTAACATGAATCTAGCATAGCGTTACTAGTACTGGCCTCACATCAAGCCAGCACCTACCCTCAGCCTCTCTAACACCAAATGAGCAGCCCTTAAATAGGGAAATGGTAATTGGACCAATCACGGCCATATGGGCCAGACCATTAGCTGGGGGAACATTTACCTAAAGCTAACAATCCAACATAACTGAACAGAAAGTACATTGTGTGAATACTAAATAAACATGATACTAAACAAACAATCACCAAATACATATATACCCACACCCTGTGCAGAACCTAAAGATATTTACAAAACAGCTGTTTCTATCAACACCCCCCTGGGCTATTCCCTGATACTTTGATCCTAAGCTCCCTTAGCATACTGCCCCCTACCGGGACGGAAGACCAATTCTATACCAGCCCAATCTAATATATACACACAATATAATAATAATAATAATAATAATTCCTCTAATGCGGGACAGTGAGAAGGGGGAGGATTTCACCTTCTCACATACATACAGGGTCTATAGGACAGTACTTTCTGCTCTTCCCGGAGGTCTTAACTGTCCTGTATACAGAGTCTATAGGACAGTACTGAATGCTCTGCCCGGTGGTCTTAACTGTCCTGTATACAGGGCCTATAGGATAGTACTGTCCTGTCTGCTCAGGGAACTGTATGAAACACACACACACACACACATGCACGCATGCACATATACACGCACACACACTCACACATACACTAAACTCACACCCCTTTCTTTGTGAACCTCTGTTTCTTTCCATTACTAAATCAGCAATTTCTCAGGAGCTTTTGCGTCAGGGAAACAGAGCTGGGAACAAAGGCCTCTGCATCAGAGGCGCAGCAGAGAGGAAGGAGATCTGCATGAAGACAGGGAGTAATAAGGTGTCATACACGTGTCAGTCAGGGCCATGTGACCATCAGAACCAGCACCACGCAGTTGAACTGCTCAGAGAAGAACTACAAGCTGCTCTGCATCCTCCGAGCTCCACCTGAAGGTTCAGCCCAGAGATGGAATGAGGGAAGAACACGACAGAGGGAATCCTTTAAAGTTCACATGAAAGTTGTTTAAGATACAGAGTAAAGCCATTATGGAAAACTATATCTAGGTCAGGGATAATAGAGGAATTTATTTTTTGTAATCTTTTGCTGAACATTTCCTCTCTTAATAATCCCTGACTAAGGCTATTCCTGGTGAGCCTATTTTCACACAGAAACACACACACACACACACATGCACTACACTACACACACTACATACAATCCAAGGTAGCGCAACAAACTCCACTAATCAATTAACCTGAATAGTCCAAGCATGGAGAAGATGTGAATTTTAGCAGATTACGTTATTATGTGTCTTCATTTGAGCTGCCCTGCGTCCCCGTCTAATTAACTCAGGAAGAGGCTGCTGGCCTTCCTGCTTGTATATATTATGCTCCCATGTGGATCAGGAAGGATTTATTAGATAGAGGAGGGCTTAGAGCTGCCGGCATTCTGCTTATTAATGATGATCACGATAATCCTCTTTCCAACTACACTGGGATTCAATCTCACAGGAGCAGAGGGGGGGGGGGGGGGTATTTCTGCTCTGTTAACGCTGACAGAACACGTGTGTGTGTTTGCGTATGTCTGTGTGTGTACGTGTCTGAGTGACACGGGGGGGGGGGGGGGGGGGGTAATGTGAGAGTGTCGTCTGAATGTTTATGTCTGTGTGTGCGTATGTGTGTGTGTGTGTGTGTGTGTGTGTGTGTGTGTGTGTTTTACTGCTAATGGATGTTCTTCCAAGTGACTATAATTGCCTTTCCTCCGGGCCTAGGTTGGGTTCCTATTTGGAAAGGTGCATTGTGGTTTTGTTTTAAAAGTAACGGATCATTTATTGTGAGAATCTGATTAGAAGCAGTGTTTGAAGACATTGTTTCATTAATGAGGACTTCTGCTGGGAGGGCAGGAGCAGGATCCTGTAAATTGACTCACCCTTTCCCTGTCCCCCCTCCAACATGCCCCTCTCCCTCCCTCCCTCCCCCACCTGAAGCATTTGCCTGTGGGCCAAGAGGCCTGGCTCCTATTTACATGGGTATAAATCTCACCCACTCCTCTGTCCCTTCATCAATCCTCCCTTTCTTTTATTTTCTCCTCTTTTTTCTCAACCACCGCAATCCTTTTAGACACCGGCCCCAGGAATAAAAAGAAGACAGCCATAAACTGACCTCTTTCACTCTCTCTCTCTCTCTCGCTCCACACTCTCTCTCTCGCTCCATTCTCTCTCTCGCTCACGCTCTCTCTCTCACACACTCGCTCTGTCTTTCTCTCTCCCTCTCTTCATCTCGCTCCCTCCCCTTTCACACTGTCTCTCTTTCGCACGCTGCATCTCTCTCTTGTAGGCTCTCTCTCTCTCAGTGTCTCTCTCTCTCTCTCTTTCTCACAAACATTCCCTCATAACCTTCTCTTGACCGCTCTTTCTCTCGTTAATGTCTGTGTCCTCTGTCCTTTGGTTTCTCCATCTCCCCCCTCTCTCTCTTTCTCGCTCACTCTCTGTTACTATCTCTATCTCCCTATCTATCGCTGTCTCCCCCCCCCCTCCTTATCGCTAGATGATGTATGGTGGTGAGTGGTGGAGCCCTGATTGGATGGGCACTGCTGCTGGAGTCCACCTCATGGCCATGGAGTGAATCCACCTTGGACCCAAACCCCTGTTCACCCACAGAAGAGATTCTAGGGCAGATATCTTCACTCTTCCTCCTTAGAGGACCTTTACTGTGGTGATATGTTTTTCACCCATCCAAGCAAATTATGGTGGGTACAGAGTGCTCTAGGGTCACTGAATGAAAACCTTGAGATTATTTTGAGAATAAAGTTTGCTTTTTGTGAGGTTAAATTTGCATTTTCTGCAAGTCTCTAGGTCTACTTCTGAACAGATTGAGTGGACCCTTGAGTGGAAATTCTAAACGTCTCAAACACTGGTTTGCGTTTCGGTACTTGATGTACGATGTCTCAAATCCTCATCTACCATTACCTTAGATCATGCAAAGGACCTTCCTGAAATATCATCTATTGAATACAAGAGAACACTATAAAGGCCAGACAAAATCCAAATTGTTTTTGTGCTGCTGTTGACCACAGCCATTTCTAAAAGGCCCAACCTAGTTCCTGTGACGTGCTGTTCCTGGACCTCCATGTTCCTTTAAGGACTTCGAGTCCCTGTGATGTGCTGTTCCTTTAAGGACGTCCAGTCCCTCTGATGATGTGCTGTTCCTTTATGGACCTCAGTCATAGTTGGTTGAGGTGCGTCCCAGAGCGAAACAGCAACCAACCTTGTGGTATTATTGACCAATCCGGGCAAGCGTAAAAGGATGCGTTGGAATGGTTTGAAGAGTTAGGGTGACCAATATGTGAAAGACACTACAGCGGTCCCAGCCAAAAGTGGTGCTTTTGTCAAAACCCTGGAGGCTCCTGCTCACACATCAACCATAATCTGTTTAAACAGCGGCCAGGCTGCACTGTGGAGGGGCCGATGACTGCTGAACCCAGCCCCCTCCTTCAGAGGGGAGGATTACACGAAGATACGCTCTGCCTCAGATTGTTTTTGGTATCCTAACTGAATTCTCCAGAGATAAGAAAGAAGACTTTAGTGTCCTGAGGGGAAATAGTCTCGGACACTGTATCTGTATCTGCTGTTACGATACAAAGAACATATTGCACATATATATAGAAAATATAGAACATAAATAATCCTGGCCTCATGGCCGGGGAGAATTAAGTCCTTGTCAGCACGATTTCCGGTAACCCTTCCTTTTACAGTCCCCTAATTACTAGGTATTAACCTGGTAAATATATGGTAAATCATATATATTATTGGGTAATTACCACTGGTAAGAAAGTAAATACAGAGGAACTACAGCTGAAGTACTAAAAAAAACCTCCACTATCACCCATCAACTCAACTAAGTACCGTGTGGTTGTATCTGTGTAAGGTTGGTAATAACTCAGTTATAATTGTGTTCTTCCTAGGAAAGTAGGCAACCAATTCTTAGAAACAGCTCTTCTTTTACCCATCAATTCAAGTTACAATTGTAGTTATCCAAGGTTTATGTTGGTAACAGCCCAAGTTTAATTATGTACTATCTAGAAATTAACATAGTACTTTCCAATAAATAACTTCTTCTTGCATAGTTATTGTTCATAGCTACACCCATTTATAAAAGGTTTATTCGTTTTAGCTCAGAAACTACGGAATTGTTTTTATTTGAGTTGAAATATTACAGCAATACTTACCGTATTACTTACCGGTGCGATCAAAGTCGCAAACATAGGCAAACGCTTGCAAACTATTTGAAACATGTCGATGTCTTCAAACGTTCACGAACAAAGGCAAACTGTCAGCAGAGATAGTTCTCCGCAAGCAGACAAGGATCACGGACTGTAAGAGATGTGCTCCCAGATGGAGATTAACATGAATTCATTTCCTACACATAAAGCAATAGATAAATCATTTCATAGAGCCTATCTACACCCTTACTTCAACTGACGTCTTGTGCATCCTAAAATGTGATCTGAAGGTGACGTCGCATTAAGTGGGCATAACTTCGGTGAAGTAGCCCTCTATTCTTGAATCGTCACAATTCTTTGTCTGCAGTATACTTTCTACGAGATCGACAACTTCTAGACCTTCTTCTGTAAACTCGTCAATTATCATGGAGGCTGCAGCTAATACAATGGCCTTTCTTGTCGCCATTTGTTTGTTTATAGTTTGTTTACAGTTTAATACGAAAGTTTAGAACGTTGGTTAAAAATCGTTCAAACCTTATTTTTTAAAGTAAACACGCTCGCTGAGAACGTTCGCCTATGTTCGCCGATTCTGAACGCACCTCTGGTAACAAACTCTGCAGGAACAGTTTTCCTCTACCGTCATGATACATCTTCATAAATACTGGGTATGAAGCCTTGTTTTTTTCCATGGTATTACCATGTTCTTACCATGTCCTTTGTATTAGATAATTCCATTGTGCATGCAGTTAACTGGAACTTGTACCATATATCTTCTGCAATGTTACCAAGTAAAACATGACAATTTACCCAGTAGGTAAGCTGAAACTGTACTGTAAAAGGAAGCCTTGTTTGTTTCCATGGTATTCCCAGGCTCTTACCATATACTATAATTTGTAACTGGTTATTCCCTTTTCCATGCAATCAACACAAACTTCTATCATAAATGTTCTGCAACGTTACTAAGTACACATACAAATTTACCCAGTAAGTAAGCTGCAACTGTACTGTAAAAGGAAGCCTTGTTGGTTTCCATGGTATTACCAGGCTCTTACCATATCATTTGTAACTGGTTATTCCCTTTTCCATGCAATCAACACAAACTTCTATCATAAATGTTCTGCAACGTTACTAAGTACACATAACAATTTACCCAGTAAGTAAGCTGCAACTGTACTGTAAAAGGAAGCCTTGTTGGTTTCCAGGGTATTACCAAGCTCTTACCATATCATTTGTAACTGGGTATTCCCTTTTCCATGCAATCAACACAAACTTCTATCATAAATGTTCTGCAACGTTACTAAGTACACATAACAATTTACCCAGTAAGTAAGCTGCAACTGTACTGTAAAAGGAAGCCTTGTTGGTTTCCATGATATTACCAGGCTCTTACCATATCATTTATAAATGTATCCCTTTTCAATGCAATCAACACAAACTTGTACCATATACGTTCTGCAACATCGTTCACCAGTAGTTAGGCACTTTTTATTTTAGTTTTAAAACCCCAAACCACTGTTGCTGAAAGGCATATTAAAATGAAACAAAAACAAAGGCTTAACCTCAAAAAATGCATTTCTCACAAACAGGCACTGAACACTGAAAGAAATCTGAAAAACAAAAGAGCCATCTTCATCAACTCAATTTAAATGTTGTTTGGATAAAACACATGAGAGAGTTATGCAAGTGACCAAAATGCAGACTGCCTCAACCCTGCAATTTTAATAAGTGGCGAATGTCATGCAGCAATCTGCCTTGGGGAGCATGTTTGTGGTCATTCACAAACCAATGAGTCCACTCGATTAATGAGAGATTGGCTCTTTAGTGTCCTCTCTGTGCGGTTTCCCCGCAGTCTCCACACCTGGGATTTGTAGGCTGACCAAGCCCTGACCAGGTAACTCCAAATCTCCCCTTCCATACTGTAATAAAGTAGTAGAGGAAAATAAAATGAACATTAGGACTGTAAATTAATGAACATTTCTAGAACATTAAAAACTCAAAAGATTATTTTGTTTGCCAGGTAAGAAAGGATGCTGGTCCTCTGGCAATTGTCTTTGGTCATATTAAAAAGAAAAAATGGCATAGCCATAAATACAGTTAATAGGACGGGAGGGGCCAGGCTCTGTTAGCTCCGGTTAGCGCTTTAGCATCGAGCTAGCGGAGCTTCTGTCATTTAAACAACTCGGACATGTTGTTTAAAACCTATAACACCCAACTTATTAAAATATCTGCATTTAATCTTGCTATGTCCTATTAACTGTATAAATACAAGCGCCGTATTGATCTACTATTGGATGACGCTGTGCTCAGTCAGCAGCAAGTAGAACCGTCAAGTCAGCGGGCAACCTGCCGGCTTAATGCCCTCCTCCCTGCCAATCAGAATCAAGCATTCTTAAATGAAGTAGAATCAGAACATGGTAATACCATGGAAACAAACAAGGCTTCATACCCAGTATTTATGCAGATGCACCATGACACTAGAGGGGAACTGTTCCTGCAGAGGTTGTTTCAGGTAAGTATTGCTGTAATTTTTCAACTTAAATAAAAACAATTCAGTAGTTTCAAAAGGTAAATCGAATAAACCTTTTATAAACCGGTGTAGCTATGAACAATAACTATGCAAGAAAAATTATTTATTGGAAAGTACTATGTTAATTTCTAGATAGTACATAATTAAACTTGGGCTGTTACCAACATAAACCTTGGATAACTACAATTGTAACTTGAATTGATGGTTAATAGAAGAGTTGTTTCTAGGAATTGGTTGCCTACTTTCATAGGAAGTACACAATTATATCTGAGTTATTACCATCCTAAAACAGTTACAACTACACCGCCCTTAGTTGAGTTGATGGGTAATAGTGGAGGTTTTTCGTAGTACTTCAGCTGTAGTTCCTCTGTATTTACCTTCTTATTACCAGTGGTAATTACCCAATAATATACTATGTTTACCATATATTTACCAGGTAAATACCTAGTAATTAGGGGACTGTAAAAGGAAGGGTTACCAGATTTCCTAAATTTTTCTAGATCTTTCGAGATCTTTGGTCTTTACCATGTGTGTCTCAACTATTTCCAAGCTCATTACCCTGCACCTGTCGGAGTAAATCTGGCCCTATCCAGGTTCACTTTTCAGCCTGACACAGCGTTGAAATCTTACTACTATAATGGCGCATTTCCACTGCAGGGTGCGGAACGGTTCGGTTCGCAAAGGTGCGGTACGGATTGTGTTTCCACCGCCAAAAGTGGGCGTGACCCGGACTGAGCCGTACTCGTTTTGCCCTCGTCTTCAGTACTCCTCCGTTGGAGTACTGAGATGCCTGAAAGGGTGCCAGAAAATTCGAGCTACACACCCCCTCCGTTGATTGGTCGACAGAATCGTCACTTCCGGGCGACGTGGGGATAAAAACAAACAAACAGTAGCCTTGAGGTATTATTCTTTACAATGAACATGTCGCGTAAAGCGCTTGCTTGGGCGAACAAGGAGGTGGAGACGTTCCTCTGTATTCTTGGGGAGGATGTCGTGCAGAGGGAGCTTGATGGAGGTTACATTGAGCAGGCTACACTGTGTCACGCTGCTAATATGTCACGATGTTTACGTAGCTGCCGCGGCGATGGACATCCGGCCTACCATAAAGGGTACTGTCGGCGGTGGAAACGCGACCTCGGAACTGAGCTGGGCTATACCGCCCCCTCCCTACCGGACTGAGGCGAGGCGAACCGAACCGCACCCTGCAGTGGAAACGTGGCATAATAGCAGGCCTGTCGCACCAGTTACTCAAGTTATTCATGTGCGCATGTGCCAAGCAGCCTGCAGCTCACACACACACACAGCATGCGCGAACGCATACATACACCGCAAGCACGCATATACACACCACATACACACACCGCACCCACACGCAAATGTGCACAAACATACATGGAAACGCACACACACAAACACACGCACGCGCACACATCGCACGTCAAGACAAAGGCAGTGACACATACACGGAAGCACACACACAGGCACGCACACACACAAACACACGCACGCGCACACATCATATGTCAAGACAAAGGCAGCGACACACTCACCGAGCTAAGACGTTATGTTTTTAAACATAACGGCTCTGCCATCGACACATGCGCAGGTAAGAACACACACGCACGCGCACACACCGCAGCGACACTCGCCCCTTAAACATAACAGCTCCGCCATCGACACACGCGCAGGTTAGAACTAGGGCTGGGGGTAAACGATTATTTATTCAACGATTAATCGGGCGATTATTTCATCGATTAGTCGACTAATCTAATGACTAATTGGATGGTTATCTATTTCAGTTGCTCGATTAATAAAAACCATAATGTATCTCAAATAAATACCAAAAAAATCGTAATAATATACTTTATTTAACAACAGTTTTGCACAGCAAAAAACCTTCTGCTTTACACAAAATAAAATAAATAAAATAGTTTCACTGTTATACAAAATGAAAGGTCAGCCGTGCTCAAATCTGCCAGTGTGAGTGTGGCCAGTCTGGCCAGGCCAGGCCAATTTGGCCACTTGGGAGAGGTGTGCTGCTACGGTACGGGCCGCTACGGTACAGATGCTAATGACCCGACACGCGCAGTCGCGCACACGCACGGCTATGCAACCTGAGCTGGATGACGTATAGTCCATGCGACGACCACGGACATAATAAAGGCGACAAGCCTTCTTTCCCATTAAACGGTAAACATATATCCAAATAAGCAACAGACTCAGCAAAGTGCGAACTGTGTTCTCTGTGTTGTTGTCCATTGTCCTCGAAAATCGTTGACGGAGAAATTTGACGTCGACGAAATTCATCGTAGCTACAGCTCCAGGTAGAACACACACGCACATGTAACACCCTATTGGATTAGCAGATTAAGAATTGTTTATACAACAATATTCTGGGCCAGATTACTCGGTTCAAATACTGGAGCATGATGGATAATTAATGAGACGACACAGTTTAGTTTGACGATTTATTATTCAAGAGTTGTTTCTTTAAACAGTACAAAACAAATTTAACCTGTTACTTTATAAATCACATAAATCCCATAAACGACATAACCTTGGGCCCAAGTAGGAAATAAAAGAGAATAAAAGAGGATTGTAATTGTCTCTTGTGTGTTGTGATTGTTCCGTGTTGGATTCTCGTACGATATGCAGAATAGTAGTGGCCGTGCGGATCCTACCACTCAGTCGATAACTCACAACCGGTCCAACGAATTTCAAATGTTCATCCCAGTGGATCCTGGTTCAATGGTAGCTTGCCACCTTTGGACGGGACCGGTCAGTGTGGAATCAAGCGTCAAAAGAAAAACCTGACCTGTGTAAAAGTCAGAATAATATTCAAAAACCTGTATTCAAATGACTAATTGAACACAGTCAGAATAAATCTATACATTTAAAGTTCCTCGTTATACATGTTGCATGAAACTCTTTACTAGTGCAAATATTCATAAACCAACAAAATAAACCAAAATATCAATGAGGAATTTCTCTTACCAAGGGTTAAATAACTTGCTGCGGCCCTCCCGCAGCATCAAAACGGCGCCCACGTGGCGGCGCGAGACAACTAACGGTAAAGAAGGGAAAACCCTCTTTTTAGTATTAATATCGATCACACAGTTCAATAAAATAACCCTCAATCCACTTTGGAATGTACAAAGCCTCTTTAACATCAATCTAACCTATATTTCTCTCAGAAAGTGTGCAGAACTAGTCAACTACATTGTGTAGAAACCGCATTGCTTACAGACCCTCACATAGACAGGCTTAATTAGTGGGGCTAGCCGTTAGCATACGTTTAGCTTCACAAGTTTATGAGTCAGACCACAGTTAAACTCACAAAAGTATTTTCACAAGAGAACTGCGCGTCGCTGGAAGTGGGGTGCTCCGGGTGCTGCAGCACCCCCCCTAGTGGACAACAGACGCAACTACAACACTTGAACTCAGGCAATGCCGCGTTTTTTTATTTTTTCTCTCCGTCATTCGATTACATACAGCACCCAGTGCCGCCGCTCTTATAACGTGCGCATCACGCTGCGCGTTATAGGAGCGTTTATTATTCCCCCCCCCCCCCCCCCCCCCCCCCGCCCCCCGTCAACAATCGTTTGCACCCCCCCCCGCCAACAGTCGTATGCATCCCCCCCCCCCCCCCCCCCCCCCCCCGCTCAACAATTCAGTAGTCAGCACCCCCCCTTCATATGACTTCCTGCGTCCCTGCGTCGCTCTGACGGGTTCATTAGTTTGGGTTATCTGCATAGCCGCGGGAACGTATTCTCAGCAGGGGGTGCTGGAAAAAAAAACTCAGCCTGCACTAGACTCGCAACTCGCTACATTGATAAAAAAGATGTATAGCAGCGCAGCTCAATTACAACAGTGCATGCGCGCACAGTCGAAAATCGATCGTTGTGTTCACACCATGGTTCACATCCAGCTGCTCACAGAACAAGTTTAGCGCACCACCGCTCCCCTCACACTTTTTCATATAACTTTTTTTCAGCACTAGGTCATATATGAGCATTAAATAAATGCTGCGTCTCAAAATGTCTTGGACAGCAGCGAGGATGACTCGCTTTGCCACGGGCCGAAACAGTGCGGAGCGACCACAGCCAGAGCGAACACAGCGGGGCAGAGAGGAGTGTCAGGAATAGTCTTTGGTGTACACATCAGTACGGCCTATTTGCACTACTGTTTAGTGGCAATGCAGTCTTTTATTCTATGCCTTTTTATTTTCGTATATTATTTCAATAAATTTATAAAGACAAGATCTGGTCTTCAAATCTTTTTTCCAAATATAGGTCGTCTCTTACAATGGGGTTTGTGTTTATATTCGGACCAATACGGTACAGCGGGCGCTCACATTGCGTTAAGCATTTCCTGGTGCATAATGTGACGCTTCAGAACCTAAAATCCCGTTTCCCCCCGTTGACACGACAACACATAACCGGCGTTTTCAGAAATCTCCACTTTGGCCGGAGTTTTTAGAAATGATAGTTTTCTGTGATAAGACAGGGCCTCAGACAGGGGGTGCTGCAGCACCCCCAGCACCCCTACTTCCCGCGGTACTGGTTATCTGACTAAATGAATAGCACAGTGGCTTGTTTTGGATCGGAGCATGAACGCATGCGTTCCACTCCGTCTCATTTCCCTACGCGCGCAACTCACGGCACGCGACCTACTCCTCCCGCAAGAGTTCACCCTTCAAAATAAAAGTAACTTATATTGAACTTCAGTCGAAAACCAACGTAACCTTTTTCATACACTTCAACGTAAATAATTAGATCAATACAGCATTTTAACCAAGTATATGCCTTCAATAGCCCTCAAATTAATGCTTTAGTAGCCCTAATATTGACAGGGTTACACAAGCGCACACGGCGCAGCGACACTCACCCAGGTAAGCCGTTATGTTTTGAAACATAACTGCTCCACCATCGACACACACGCCCAGGTAAGAACAAACACGAAAACACTGCAGTGACACACTCGCCCAGGTAAGGCGTTATGTTTTAAAACATAACGGCTCTGCCATCGACCAACTCCCCTGTAAGACGTTCTGTCTATAGAATGTAGAAATTGCGATAAAAGAAGGGAAGAGACAATTTCTCACCTTGACAAGCAATAAGTCGTTTATTTTGTCCTATAAAAAACGTTAATTTCGAACATCGCACCGACCGTTATATCAACACATAAGTCACTTGATCTTAAAGAGACAGTGTCCCTGTAACAGAACGAAAACATGTCAATAACACAGTATGGTGAATTATGTCCACCACAAGACTACACTTTGTTGCACAAATGTAATATTACTCTCCTCCTTGAGCCTCCCCAGATGTCTTGCGATATTGATGTCCCCCCCTCCCCCCTGCGGACTGTTTTACTTGTTCTATTTTTCTTATGTTTTGTGTGAATGCTATGTGTGACTGTAGGCTACTGCTGTCTGTCTTGGCCAGGACACTGGAAGAGATGTTTTATCTCAATGATGATTATTATTTTCAACAAACCAATTGTAGTTGCCTTGCATTTTAAAATGTCAATGCACTTTTCAGCCCTGAATAATTCAATTCAATTCAATTCAATTCAATTTTATTTGTATAGCCCTTAATCACCATTACAGTCTCAAAGGGCTTAACAGGCCAAATATTTGTGACACCCCCCTTTACCCATGCCCCCACACGGGCAAGAAAAAACTCCCTTGAATCAGCAAGGAAGAAATCTTGAGAAGAAACGCAGTGTAGGGGATCCCTTCTTCCAGGGATGGTCAGGAGTGCAATGGGTGCCACAATTGGCATACAGGTAAATACATGTACGTAATATTTAAAAAGGTGATGGGGTTCTGGCCGGTTATCCATGAGGAGAGTCCAGGCATCCAGTCCAGCACCCGCAGCACGCTACAACTGACAGAATAGTGAATTAGAACGGAAAAGTACATAGTGGGAATGTATAATGTAATAAGAAAAGCACAAGCAAACAGAGTAGTCTTCACTACGCATCTGTTGTTTTCACACTCCAAATGCAAGATTGTAGAGGTGCGTTTTGAGCTTCCCTTTGAATAGCTCCACAGAGTCAGCTTCCCTGATCGCTGATGGCAGCCTATTCCATAAAAAGGGGGCTCGATAGGCAAATGCTCTCTGTCCAGCCGATTTCTTTTTAACCTTCGGCAATGAAAGAAGGCCGGCTCCCGAAGACCGGAGAGACCGAGAAGGACTATAAGGAATAATCAGGTCCTTCAGGTACAATGGAGATAGTCCATGCAAGGCTTTATAGGTTAGCAATAGCACCTTAAAGTCTGATCTGAAAGTTATTGGTAGCCAATGTAAAGAGGCGAGAATAGGTGTAATATGATCAAACTTTCTCGTTCTGGTCAGCAATCTAGCTGCCGCATTGTGTACCAGCTGTAGACTCTTTGTAGTAGAGTTCGGTAATCCCGAGAACAGTGCATTGCAATAGTCCAGTCTTGACGAGACAAACGCATGAATCAGTGTCTCTGCATCCACTACAGATAACATTGATCTGATTCTTGCAATGTTTCTCAAATGGAAAAAGGCAATTCTAGTTATACTTCTTATATGCTGATCAAAGCATAGTTGAGGGTCAAACAAGACACCAAGATTTCTGACGGATGCACTCTGTGGGATGGCGAAGCCATCCAACCACAGAGAGACATCCTCAAACTTTTCCCGGTCCCGCTTCGAGCCGATAATCATCAGCTCTGTCTTCCCAGTATTAAGCTGTAGGAAGTTTTGTGACATCCAGCCCTTCACAGCAGCCAAACAGGACTCAACCTTCTGAATCTGGGCAGAATCCCCGGAATCTACAGGAATGTAGAGCTGGGTGTCATCCGCATAGCAATGGAAACTAATTCCGAAGCCGCGGATAACGTCACCGAGGGGAAGCATATAAATTGCAAAAAGCAATGGACCAAGAACCGACCCTTGTGGTACGCCAAAGCGCAATTTACAATGCTTCGATTCTGCACCCTCATGAAGCACAAATTGGGTTCTATCTGTGAGGTACGATTCGAGCCAACCAAGAGCCGTACCCCCGATACCAACATAGTGTTCAAGACGGTGAAGAAGAGTGCTATGGTCAATCGTATCAAACGCAGCGCTCAGATCCAACATCACAAGCATTGTGCTTGTATTTTTATCCAAAGCAAGAAGGATGTCATTTACAACTCTTGTAATAGCAGTTTCAGTTGAGTGGAAATTCCTGAACCCCGACTGGAAAGGTTCGAAGAGATTATTCCTCGTCAAATAGTCAACAATTTGCTTTGCTACAATCCTTTCCTGTACTTTAGACAAGAAGGGCAGATTCGATATAGGCCGATAGTTCCTGACTAATTCAGGATCTAGGCCAGGCTTTTTGAGTAGTGGTTTTAACACCGCAGCCTTGAAATTGGAAGGAACAATTCCTGTTGAAAACGAAAGATTCATAAGCAAGAGGATAACAGGCCCCACCGTTGGAACAAGTTCCTTAAGAACCCTAGAAGGGAGCGGATCCAACAGACAAGTTGTTGGCTTTGAGGCCTTTATCACCCTTTCAAGTTCCACCAAGGAAATCGCCTTAAACTCCAAAAGAGTTGCGTCAGAGTTTACCATCCTACTTGGCAGAACCCCATCCTGCCCCACAGGATGTGTAGGATTAGCCGCCCGGTAAGCATCAATTTCCTCTCTAATTGATTGAATCTTATTCTCAAAGAAATCCATGAATTCACCTGCCAAGATCGAGGAGCCTACGGTCTGATTCTGTTTCTGAGTGAGACTCCTCACCGTGTCAAAAAGAAACTTAGGATTATTTCTATTCAAATTAATGATACTAGAAAAGTAGGCGTTCCTGGCGATAGTCAGCGCACCCTTATAGGTGATCAGACTATTATGCCATGCAAGATGAAAGACCTCAAGTTTAGTCGAGCGCCATTTGCGTTCAAGGATCCTGCAATTTCGCTTCAAAATGCGAGTTTCTGCATTAAACCAAGGAGCTGGTTTTTTCAATGTTCGTTTTTTAGTTACGTACGGAGCAACTGAATCAATGGCAACAGACAAGGCAATGTTGAGTTCATCAGTAAGGCACTCCACAGAACCACTATAGTTACAGAGAGGTGCAAGTGAACCAGATAACTTATCTTCCATAGCTGTAATGGTTGCAGGTGTGATGCGGCGACAGCTGAAAGTAGCTTGCTGATCGTCGCAGGGGCAGGATACCACCACCTGGAAAGTGAGCAAAAAGTGGTCTGATAAAGCTGAGGTGTAGGAAGAGACCACTAGCTGCGAAATGTCAACACCGCGGGTCAGAACGAGATCCAACGTGTTTCCACCGATGTGGGTTGGTTGCTGGACGAGCTGTTTGAAGCCAAGCGTATCTGTAATGGACAGAAAAGCCCTTGTGAGGGCATCAGACGGGTTATTCACGTGAATGTTGAAATCCCCAATAAGCAAAATATTGTCTGAATATGTAGCCAGATCAGCTGCAAAGTCAGAAAACTCATCCAGAAAAACTGAATACGGTCCTGGAGGACGGTATACTACAGCTAAAACAAAAGAGTCTGGAACTCGTTTTGCTTCTCGAGGAGCTGAGGTGCAGAGCGCTAGCACCTCAAAGGATCTGAAAATATATCTATTCTTTGGCTTTAAATTAAGCTTAGAATTAGATATCAGGGCTACTCCACCACCTTTCTTAACTTCTCTAGATACTTGGGTGCTAACGTAATGGGGTGGAGTAGCTTCGTTTAAGACTAGAAACTCATCTGGTTTTAACCAGGTTTCAGAAAGCCCCAGTATGTCGATCTTTTTATCAATAATTAAATCATGGACCAAGAGCGCCTTCGATGAAAGCGACCTTATGTTCATGAACCCTATTCTGAGTACTTCCCTTTTATTATTTTCAGAGGGAGTCTGGTTAACACTCAGCTCTGAAGCGGTCAAGGGGATACCGCGGTTTCGACATACTGGTTGCGGCCCTCGTCTGCGGGTTTTACACCTCGAGACAGCGCGAGGCCGCACCACCGTACATATAGGTACAGGGTTATTTTCAGAGGGAGTCTGGTTAACACTCAGCTCTGAGGCGATCAGTGGGATCGCCAGAGTTGGACATACTGGTCGCGGCCCTCGCCTGCGGGTTTTACACCTCGAGACAGCGCGAGGCCGCACCAGCGAACATATAGGTACAACACTCTCTGAAACAAAACCAACACGCTCTGAAACAATTGGTGCAATAGATACTGGTTCAGCTAACCCATCTGCTATTCTAGACTCTGCAACGTAAACTATCATGTTGCTAGCAGGTTTGCTAAACTCCTGCAGCCCAGCGTGCTGTGAGTGGATGAGTCACGGCTGACTAAGACATCTATCTATGTTTTTTGACATAATTGAGGCGCCTAACCCAGTAGGGTGTAGGCCGTCTCTCATGAGCACACCAGGGCGACCCCACAGGGAGGGCCAGTTATCTATGAAACCAAAGCCCTGCTCTGAGCTATATAGGGCCAGCCAGCGATTTAGAGACAATAATCTACTATAACGCTCATCATTACCCTTATCGGGTAGAGGGCCAGAGAGAATTAATCGATGCCGACACATCTTTCTGGCGAAGTCACAAAGCCTAGCTATGTTGCTTTTTGTGACCTCAGTTTGTCTTGTCCTAGCATCGTTGGTGCCGACATGAACTACAATGTTGTCGAAGCTAATGTCGGTGTTTGGTGCATCTAATCTAACTCCGTATGAGGTCTCACCGCATGTTAGCACCCTAAGTTTAGCTTCAATGTCGGGAGCCCTGGCCCCGGGTAGGCAAATAACTGTCGCTGGTGAGTGTAGCCTAACTTTACGTGTAACAGAGTCACCTATGACTAGCGTTTCTACCCCCGAAAAAGACTTGCGAATAACAGTGTAAGCTATTTAATAATTGATTTGCATGCATAGTATACTACAATTTCCATTGAACAAGTACCCCTGTTACCATAAATTGACTAATTTTATACTGTAATTAACTGCTCATACACTAGCTTCTTTCACACACGTGTAAGTCAAGTCAAGTCAGGTTTATTTGTATAGCACATTTCATATGACATACATAGACACAATGTGCTTTGAGTGGAGAGATTCATTAAATAATCTAAAATAAACAAAAACACTTGTGATGCTGTGTGTAAAAGCAGATCAACAAATCATAAAATATGAATTCTCCAGCTGCTTTTATGGAATGATATGTCCATTCATTTTGGTCAGGGTCCTTTTGGAGACTCCAAAAAAGACCTATGGCTACCCAAAGTGCATCCTGAAAACAAAAGGTTTACTACACATGAACCCAAACATGTAGCAGCATAATCTTTGTCTCAAATGAAAGCTTACCCTCTTGGCTTTCTTGCAAACCATTTAGATAGCATACCAGATGTTCTGATATGTAATGAGACGGGCATAATCACACAAAAATATTTTCTTTTGCTATTCCGCCAATTGCACTTTTTGGACAAAAACACAGCTCAATTATTTTTACTTAAATAGTGCAAACTGCAATGGTATAAAACAAAAAAAACGAAGCTGAAATAGTAAAAATACTATAAATAACTATGTGTGACTATGTGTAACAATGTGCTGATTTCTGAAAAATAAGTTTTGCGCAACAAAGAGAGCCGACGTTATCTGATTCCACATAAGGTTTCATTGATTGGCCATTTAGTCTAGAATATTGGTAGACATTAAGAATGCAACGTTCCACTAATTCATTGTCCTTCAAACGCAGAGGATAGGCATTGACACACGGCTATTGCTGACTCGATTAGTAGGGCTTGGTCTAGATCAGTGGTTCTCAACCTTTTTTGAGCAAACGCCCCCCTGACTTTACCCTGATCCTCTGGCTATTTATTTGTCCCTGAGTGTAGACTACAAACGCGATTAACTATGGTCAGGGATGTTCGTTACTGTCTAGACAGGGACAAATAAATAGTGAACTTCATCACAGCCTCACAGAAGCGTTTACAGTGCTTAATGCAAACAATCGCAACAAAAAACGCCTTCAGAAATTCTCCGACACCCGCTGGTCTCAGCATGATGCATTTGGGTTGCGAAATTGCTCAAGCTGGGCATTCCGTGGTATTGGATGTGTTTTAATAAAACGCATCCAATACACGGAATATCCGCTGGTGATGCCACTGAGGCCATTGTAGGCTAACGATGCTCTTAGCATCCTACGAGTACCCCTGGAGTCCTCGTTAGCTACGAGCGTTTTCACGACGTTCGTTACTAACGATGCTTTCGGGAAACGTAGTGAAAACTGTACTCGTACGACGCACTTCACGATCCACTAGGCTAACGATGCTTTCGGGAAACTGGGCCCTGGACAGATAGTGTTTTTGTGTGTGTGTGTGTGTGTGTGTGTGTGTGTGTGTGTGTGTGTGTGTGTGTGTGTGTGTGTGTGTGTGTGTGTGTGTGTGTGTGTGTGTGTGTGTGTGTGTGTGTGTGTGTGTGTGTGTGTGTGTGTGTGTGTGTGTGTGTGTGTGTGTGAATGCGCGTGCGCACATGTCTGTGTATGTGTGTATGTGTGTGTGTGAGAGAGAGTGTGTGTGTGTGTGTCCGTGCGAGTTAGCGTGTTTGAGTGTGTGTGTGTGTGTGTGTGTGTGTGTGTGTGTGTGTGTGTGTGTGTGTGTGTGTGTGTGTGTGTGTGTGTGTGTGTGGTGGATCATGGAGGTTGTGGTGATGGAGTGGGGACCTTTGGTATTTAAATAAGTGAATCTTGACAGAGCGCTCAGAGACTACAGAGGAGAGACGGGGTGACCTTTTCGCGGCGCCGCTCCTCTCGGCTCGCGGCTCAGCGGCTCATTTGTCAGTAAGCACGAGAGCCGCGGACGTGTTCAGCGGCGGCGTCATGTTGCCACTGAGATGAATACACCAGCTGTATGTTTGGTGTCTAAAATGTGCTTAACTCTGCAGAGCACGTGGAGGACTTTAATGTCAATGCCGTCCGCTCTTTGTCACTTTCGATAGCTCTCTGACTCTCTCTCTATCTGCCTCTGCATGGATAGATCATTCTCATCCATCTCTCTTACTGTCTGTATCGATTATCTGTCTATCGATCTGTCTATCGATCTGTCCGTCTGTCTGTCTGTCTGTCTGTCTGTCTGTCTGTCTGTCTGTCTGTCTGTCTGTCTGTCTGTCTGTCTGTCTGTCTGTCTGTCTGTCTGTCTGTCTGTCCGTCTTTCTGTCCGTCTGTCCGTCTGTCTGTCTGTCTGTATGTCTGTCTGTCTGTCTGTCTGTCTGTCTGTCCGTCTTTCTGTCTGTCTGTCTGTCTGTCTGTCTGTCTGTCTGTCTGTCTGTCTGTCTGTCTGTCTGTCATTCTGTCTGTCCGTCTGTCTGTCTGTCTGTCTATATATATATATATATATATAAATGATCTATCTATCTGTCTGTCTGTCAGTCAGTCAGTCAGTCAGTCAGTCAGTCAGTCAGTCAGTCAGTCAGTCAGTCAGTCAGTCAGTCAGTCAGTCAGTCACATAGGCAGTGGCGGTTCTACGTCCAGTTACGCCCCCGGGAATGACCCTACGGACTTCAGTGGGGGTTTCATTCCGTCTGGGCACGGCACCTTCTCAACGAGCAGGTGTGCGCCTGAAGCCAGAGGGGGCGCCAAAACACCAATTCCCCACACAATGTTATTTACTTCATTGAAAACCGCTACACAGCGCATTTGCTTTTTTTTACTGTTTGTGGCACACCCCATGTGATTTGGCGCCCCCCACAAATATGGCGCCCCGGGCAGCTGCCTGGTTCGCCCGTGCCTAAAACCGCCATAGGGTGCACTGTGCATAAGATGAGTGTGTGCGACTGTGTGCATGCATCTCCATTCTGGCTTCGACATACTGCATGGTTATGAAGGCGTTGTGGTTGGTTGTGGTCCGACTGTGCGTGCATGTCCTTTCCGGCTTCGGCATACTGCATGGTTATAAAGGCGTTGTGGTGGGTTGTGGTCTTAGTTAAGCAGCCTAGCCTTGCAAGTTGGAGTAGGACTAATTGTTTACGTGCGTGCGAGAGAGAGAGAGAGCGGGCGAGGGAGAGAGCGCACCTGCCGTGGTTGGACGAATGTACTTTTATGTATGTGTTCAATCATGTGTCTGGAAGTAAGTCAATGTACTGTATGGTGTTCCTATGCTGAACATACTTAACCCCATATGTGGTGACCTGGCGAGCTATCCCATTTATTCTCTCTCTCTCTCTCTCTCTCTCTCTCTCTCTCTCTCTAGTTCTATATATCTATACATGCATACATATATATAATATACATATATATAATCTTCATCTAACCATCTATATCATCTATCTATCACATTTTCCTGCGACATTCCTGCGTCTCCCTCAGTATGGAGCCCATTTCAGCACCATGTCAGTAGACAGTTATAATCCTACGAACGTTATGAGTGCAGTGAACTGTTCATGTTAAGAGGAGTTTCGGGAAACGCTCCAAAGAAATTCATGATGGTTCGCAAGATCCATCGTGTGGTCCTTGTCTGTCTGTCTGTCTGTCTGTCTGTCTGTCTGTCTGTCTGTCTGTCTGTCTGTCTGTCTGTCTGTCTGTCTGTCTGTCTGTCTGTCTGTCTGTCTGTCTGTCTGTCTGTCTGTCCATCTGTGTGTATTGACTGCCCCTCTACCTGGGAGGGTTGTAGACTGGGAGCCTGACTCTGGACCATGTGACACAGAATCCATACATAGTCTAGGCTGGGGCGGGAACATGTATTTCATATCCTGCTGACCCATTTGTGAGTGTGAGTGTGTGCGCGTAACACGTGTGTGTGTGTGTGTGTGTGTGTGTGTGTGTGTGTGTGTGTGTGTGTGTGTGTGTGTGTGGGTGACACGTGCGTGGTTTTGTGTGTGTGTGTGTGTGTGTGTATGTGTGTGTGTGTGTGTGTGTGTATGTGTTTGTGTGTGTGTGTGTGTGTGTGTGCGTGCGTGCGTGCGTGCGTGCGTGCGTGCGTGCGTGCGTGCGTGCGTGCGTGCGTGCGTGCGTGCGTGCGTGCGTGCGTGCGTGTGTGTGTGAGCGAGAGAAGAATGTTACTCGGGCTGCTTGCTCAGGGATGCTGGTGATTAATGACTTGAAGCACAACATCCACGGCCGGGGAATTAGTTTGCCCCAGGCAAACATGCAAATGTCACAGCTTGCACATATTTACACTCACGCACAGTCGCACACACACGGACACACAGACACACATACACTAAAAATACACAAATTTGCAACTTTTTGTAGCCACTTTTATTTTGTTTGTCAATTTGTGTATTTGTGTTAATTATGTGTGTTGGAGATGAGCTTGTGTTGTGTGTTGGAGATGATGTGTAAAGTGTGCGTGTATGTGTCTGTGTTTTCGTGACAAAGGTGACTTGTTACATGGAATGCTGCCTGTTTGATCACATCTCTTTCATCTTTCAAAACTGACATTAGAAACTCCATCTCGTTATAATCTTGCACGTTCGTAAACACGTCTTTTTGTTTTTTGGCGTGGTTTGAGCATTTGTGTTGTGTGTGTGTGTATGTGTGTCTGTGTCTGTCTGTCTCCCATTGGTGCGTAAGATTAAAAAATTTGAATCCCAGCCATGTCTCCACACATCCGGGCCATGAGCTGGGCTGATTGCCCCCCAGAGTGGGACCTCCGTGCTGGGTTAATGAGACCAGCCAGATGCTCTGGGTGTGTTGCCTTCTCTGTTGGACTTATCGTATTTCTGTCTTTCTTCTTACTTTGTGACCCCTAAAATATCCCCCTGCCATTGGTTCACAATGCAGCTACTGTCCAATAGACAGCAATGGAAATCTCTCTCTCGCCTTCCCGTCTTAGGGCCCTATCTTGCATCCGGCGCAATTGACTTTCTCACTGGCGCATGTGTCGTTGCTAGTTTGCAACTGGCGCAGAGCGCTCTTTTCCCTCCTGCGCGACGCATCGGTAAATTAGGGAATGATCTTGCGCCCCAAGGGGCGGTTCGGCGAAAGTAAGAGGCGTGTTCTGGCGCAAACGTTCCCTTGTGTTATTTTGCAGTTTCAGAAACCACTTGTGCCACCCTAACCCGATTGATGAGTATTTGATCCTGAAAAAACATTGTTTTACCGCGAGTGAGTGTTAAAAAGAATGAATGAATGTGGGCGCGCGTGTGTGTATGTGCAAAATAATTAATGAATGCGGGCGCGCGTGTGTGCGTCCATCTGTTTAAACACACGCAAACTAAACACGGAACGCATAATACAGTCCATTGCAATGTATATTAACGGGGGGACAAATGCATATTTGGAACACAAGTTGATAATGATAATGCATACAATACTGATAAGAAACAATGTTTATAATGTAATGCGTATATCATTAAAAAAAACACAGTTACCGCTAGGGATGGGCACGAGTAGTAAATTCCAAACTCGAGTGATCGAAGGAATTCCTCGAGGATCAATCGAGTACTCGTTTAATCAAATCTATTTTTAGAATGCAACGCATCTGCAGCAGGAATAGGCCTAATGATTAACGGCAATATTACCAACCAAACATGTAATGCTTATTCTCCATCAAAACAGTCAAAGTTATCAGAGTATTCATTATTTATTTTTGCAAACGTTCAAAACACATTTTCCTTACAAAAATAAATATGCGTCTCACAATTTAAATCACGTCGAACGGTTTAAAAAAAACAAAAACGAAACAAGTAGCATTGCAAATAATTTAAAGATGCAAATAAAACGGCAGCAAATGGACTATGGAAATACTCAGCGTTGTGATCTTCTCGTCCGGGATTACAGCTGCGTCTTGCGGCGGTGAAAATAGCTGACACACTTGGTTGCTGCGGGTTTGCTTTCCCAAACTCACCGTTGTGTTTCAGGAGCATATGTTGCCGCATAGTACTTGTAGTACTCTGGTAGCTCGATTTCGCTTTGCATATTTTACATGTCACCTTATGATCTCCTATTACTTTAAAGTATTTCAATTCTTCGCTGCGCTTTGCTTTAACCGCAACTCTCATAACTTTTTGAATTCTGGCGTGCCTGCACATGGCACGGCATGCGCCACACAGAAATTTGATACATTTCATTTACTTTGTGCCCACGGCATGCGTTAGTGGCGCCGCACAGAAAATGTATACATTTGCTTCAGAAAACTTTGTTTGTGTGTGTCTATGCAAACTCGAGTTTGCCTGTACACCAACCGAGTTCATTTGTAACGAGGAGTACTCGAGTAATCGATTCCTCACGCCCATCCCTAGTTACCGCACATCATATGTGTTTTCGTTGCCGAAATTTATTTGAGGACTCAGTATTTCTGAAGTTGTGGAAGAAAACCTTATTCCATGTGTGAATTAGGCCATATTATTTGGCCATAAACTGAGACACAGACACAATAGACACAATAGTCATTTTTGCACTGGCAAATTGCGACATCGCCATAGAACCTCCCGCAAAGCTACTTGCTCTTGGCGCTTCTCACTTGCACACACACACATTTTAAACGCCCGCTCTGATTCCTCCTCTGGATTTCAAATCTGTCTCTGTTTCAGTTTGTCACGCAATCCCTTGTTTTCATCTAAACTTAGCTGAGAGAGAGAGAGGGAGAGAGAGAGAGAGAATGAGTAACAGAGAGTGGTTTAACAGAGAGAGAGAGAGAGTTGGTTGGATGCTGATGTTCTTGAAAGCAGACATGAGAGATGGAAGGAGGGTTTACTTGAAATTGTGGGAAAATTAGAGAACCAAATGAGCAACGCTATTCTATTGTCACAGACTGCTGCAAAGCATCATGGGGATAGGTGCTCCAACCATTTAATGGTATGGGTGTGTGTCTGTGTGTGTGTGTGTGTGTGTGTGTGTGTGTGTGTGTGTGTGTGTGTGTGTGTGTGTGTGTGTGTGTGTGTGTGTGTGTGTGTGTGTGTGTGAGAGAGTGTGTGTTTGTTTGTGTCTCTGTGTCATAGTATGTGTTAAAGAATACGAAAATGAAGCGAGCAAGGGGGGACTATACAGTCCCTCCAGGATTTCGCATGCTTTTTTGAGATTGTTGCGGCCTAAAATGCATGATGTTGCGTGAGCTTTTCCAAAAAGTTGCTATGAAAGTTGCAGTGTTTTTTAGGTTTTTGTTGTGGATACAGTGCGAGAGGAAATGAAAGTTGCGATAAAAATTGCGTTTTTCCTGATTTTAAATATTAAGTTATTACTGCAATTTTCCCTGAGAAATGTGTTAATTATTAAGTTATAACTGAAAATAACTTTAATTAAAAGAACAAAAACACTGAGAAATGGTCCTATGAATAATTGATTCTTGATTCTTTCCGCGCTGGCAATTGACTTGGATGCAACAGCCTGTGTCATAGTGATCTGCCTCTTGGTCTGACGTCCTGCCTGCAGTTCTGCAGTTCTGTAGTTATGTTTCGCGGTGGCAAAATGCTTATCAATGGAAGATTTATGCTTATGTTCCACCACAATGTTACATGTAGTGCAAACTAATTTCCCCCGGCTCTCATGGAGAATACCAGGATACTGCTTTTCGCGATCTTTCGCAGTTATTTTGGTTGGCAAGTGTGAAACATTGCATGGACGCGCATATGCTGCATGAATGCTTGAATTGCTTGAACGTAGTAAACACAGAAGTAAAGCGGAAGGGAGTCTGTCGACGTCAGTTCAAGATTGGTCAAATTTGCGGGAAAGTTGCGGTAGTTGGTTAAAATTGCGACACCGACTTGAATTCGCGGTGATTGGTTGATGTTGCGTCGAAGTTGCAAATTGCAACATCGCGAAATCCTGGAGGGTCTGACTATAGGCTATATTTGCGTTTTCCTTTTTTTTTTCGTTTGGTGTAAACCTTGATCCAAACATTTTACACTACACACACACACACACACACACACACACACACCACACACACACACACACACACACACACACACACACACACACACACACACACACACATACACATACACATACACATACACACACACACACACACACACACACACACACACACACACACACACACACACACACACACACACACGCAGACAGAGAGACGGGTATTGCAGCAAGTGGCCCTGGAAGCTCATTGTGTGATGCTGTCAGGGCTCTCAGACAGATTGGCTGTTGGTCTCTCAGACATCTGATAATAAATTTAGGGTGGACCAGAGAACACCTGTGGAGCACTGTGCCAGACAGCGGGTGGGGGCCAGACGCTGGCTGGCCTGGCACCGCCTCCTGAATGGAGATGAGAAGGTCCTCCGGGCCGACGGCGGGCCTGGCAGCCGCTCCTATTTATTCATTAATTTGGATAACAGCCTTTTTTGTTCTGCTGTTTTTCTTTTGGGTTTTGCTGCTCCGACAGATAAAACTCCACGTCCGTCTCTCTACGGGTCGCTGGAACCAAACAAACATGACCGATGCAAGGAGGACATAAGGGTGTGTGGCAGTGTGTGTGTGTGTGTGTGTGTGTGTGTGTTCATGTGTATGTGTTTGTGCGCGCGTGTGTTTGCCCTTATCTCTAAAGATTTCCAAAGAATTTATCGTTTTTAAAACAAGCTTAAATTATCCTGCAAAGAGGCTCACTTTTTATCCTGAACAACACTTCTCATTTAGTTTTATCAAGATGAATAGCAGCTGTCTTGGAGAGAGAGAGGTTACCAACCTGGCAACCTTCACTTGCGCGGGTCCAAGGGCAAGCGTTTTATTACGCATTTCACAGCTTCCTTCAGAGCCAATTAAAAAAAATAAACGTCAGCGCTCTCTGGTTAATCATTCACCTGGCGCTCCGCTCTCAGGTCCCCTCACTTCTAAACGAGGGGTCTTGAATAGGGCCGATTCTGGCCCTGTCAGTGCTTTAATCAGGACTCAGTCCTCTGAAGGACACAGTGTGATTGGTGGCCGTGCCGTGGGGGGGCAGACCGTGATTGGCTGTGGTGCTCCTCCTGGCTCTCTCTCCACCACTCCTGCTTGTGTTTCAAGCTTAATTTTTGGCATCTTTGTTGGTTTTAAGGAGAAGGTCGTGCGTGTGAAGACACACAATGAATGTTTTTGAGGAAACAAATGCATGATATTATCTTACTTTTAAACGATAGCAGGCCTGTCACACAAGTTACTCAAGTTAATCAGTGCGCATCTGCCAAGTAGCCTGCAGCTCACACACACACACACAGCACGCGCGAACGCACACGTACACTGCGTGCACGCACATACACACCGCACACACGCACACAAACACTCACACGTGCTGACGCTGACGTTTCAAGACAAAGTCAGCACTGGACACCGCATACACACACACCCCACGCACGCACGCGTACACATGCACGCCATGCGGCCTGCAGCTCACACACACACACAGCACGCGCAAAGGCACACATACACAGCACGCACGCACATACACACCGCATACACCCACACACACACAAACACACGCATGAACACACACACGCCCGCTTACGCAGACGTTTCAAGACAAAAGCAGCGCAGGACATTGTAAACACACACACCACACACACATTCACACACGCATGCAAACAACGCATGCGTGTGTATCAAATATATTGATATCCCCCCCTCCCTCCTTCCATCTGTTTTAATGGCGTCGCCGTCAACAAACTCTCCCTGGTAAGACGTTCTGTCTATAGACTGTAGAAATTGCGATAAAAGAAGTGAAGAGACAATTTCTCACCTCGACAAGCAACGGCAGGTCGATCATTTGTCAGATAAAAACTATTAAATTCAAACATCGAACCGACCAGCATATCAACACACAAGTCACGTGATCGTAAAGAGGCAGTGTCCCTATAACACAGAACAAAAACATGTCAATAACACAGTATGGTGAATTATGTCTATAGAGTCCACCAAGACTACACTTGGTTCATTCTCAAATGTAATATTACTCTTCCTCCTTGAGCCTCCCGAAATAGCTTGTGTGACAACTACGTTTATCTTAATGTGCTGATTTCTGAAACATACTTTGCGCAGCAAACAGAGCCGACTATATCTGATTCCGCATAAGATTTCATTGATTGGCTCTCTAGTCTAGAATATTTGTAGACATGAAAAATGCAACTTTCCATTCATTCATTATCATTCCTGCAACCACAGCCTCACCGAAGCGCCTACAGTGCTTAATGCAAACAATCGCAACAAAAAACGCCTTCAGAAATTCTCTGACACCCGCTGGTCTCAGCATGATGCATTGTCTAGTAGCCTATGGTTGAATCTCATTCCTTTGCTCCAAAGAAAATCTCAGCCCTAGCCCTCGCTGTTGCGCGTGCACGCACCGTGGAGCAATGTCCCATTACTGTTTAACTGTAGTTTAAGGGGTAGGAGGGAGGGCTAACATCCCCTCAAAATTGAGATTTTCGATGGGCACCCTCAAAGCGCTTCAGTTGTGACTTGCTCCCACAATACCTTGCGAGAAAACGGAAAATCAAGAAATATCCTAGACAAGATGGAGGACAAAAAGATGCGACAGGATTGGAAAAACACAAATGTAAGTACTTTCTCTGTAATTAACTAGTAATTATTTTATTAATTATACTCTGCAGCCCGGCCGCGAGCTTCGAAGCCCGGCCGCGGACTCTCGGAAGTCTGTGGCCGATTTTCGCGGAAGATCGCGAAAGTCCCCGGCCGACTTGCGCAGGCCGCCCGACCCCGGTTGTCGGCCGGGATGCATGCCCGATCACGAGCTCTGCAGCCCGGCCGTCGCCCGGGCTGCAGACCGGGCTCATACGACCGGGCTGGATATCATGTCGTATGATATCCAGATCTTCCATGTTCTAGTGACTCCAGGTTAAAAATAAGCTTTACTATACTAATATATTATATTATATTATATTAGATTAGATTAGATTAGATTAGATTAGATTAGGCTTTATTGATCCTTTTGGGATGACTCCCTCAAGGAAATTGATTGTCCAGTAGTTTACAGAAAGAAACGCAACACAATATTAAATTATATACAATATAAGATAAACAATACACTCTAAGATAACTATAAAAAGTAAAATAAAAAGTTAACAGTAAACAATAATTATAATATAAGATAAGATAAACAATAAACTCTTAACTAACTAACTATAAAAAGTAAACAAAAAACAGTAAACAGTAAACAATAAACTCTTAGCTAATATAGAAAGTAATATTAGTAATATTATTAGTTATTAATTATTAATAATCTATAAGTAATATATACCTACTCATATATATATTATATTAGTAATATTCTATAAGTATTATTATACTAAGATATTATATTATATTAGTAATATTACATGGTTAATCAATGTATTTTTTGGCAGTACTATATTGTGTACATAGCTATTATATATTGTACATAACATATGGCCATATCAACCAGTTCTGGCATATAATTCCTAATTCCTTCTTATTCGTTTTCTTTCAGGACTTCGTTGAGTCCACTGCCACCAGCCCCCCCCACCTCTCCCTCATGCTCCTCCACCCCAGGCACCTCTTCCACCACCCCAGACACCCCTTCCAAGAGGAGAGTGCCAGGGGGCAGGCGAGGCATGAGGAGAGCGAGGCAAAGTTGGCGAAATGGTGGAGAAGATGTGATTCTCCACCATTCTCTCAAAAGCTGAGAGAGAGTGTGTGTGTGTGTGTGTGTGTGTGTGTGTGTGTGTGTGTGTGTGTGTGTGTGTGTGTGTGTGTGTGTGTGTGTGTGTGTGTGTGTGTGTGTGTGTGTGTGTGTGTATTTTTAGGTGTGTGTTTGTGTGTATTTTTAGATGTGTGGTTCAGTGTTTCTTATTTAAATAAAGGGTTTCTTCTAAAGTGTTCTTGTTCTTAACCGATTATTATCTAAGGGGGCACTCACACTAGGCCTTCTGGCCGTGGCCGTGGCTGTTTTAGCACCTATCCGTGCTCAAATCTGCCAGTGTGAGTGTGGCCAGTCTGGCAGGCCGGGCCAATTACAAAATATAAATACCATTTCAGGTTAAACATCTTTACAATGGGTCTTGCTCGTTGCCCGAGACAATGGCAGCCAGTCTGTCTCTTGTAACATTACCAGGGGTCTGGTTATCTGCTAGGGGGCACGGGGAGGCCATGATGACGTCACAGGGCAGGGTTGTCCCATTTGGTAGGGGACCGTTAAGGGGTAGCAATGAGGGGTAGCAATGAGATTGAGCAATGAGGGTTAGGGTTGAGATGTAGGGTTGAGACAGAGCAAAGGAATGGGAAAGGGCCTATGTCTTCTGTCATTGATCAATATGAGGACATTTTAACCACGATGGTTGAATTAAAATCAGAGATAGCAAGTGCAAAATCATTCGAGCTTATTATATGCCTTGTGACGTGGCGTTGATCGGTGCATTTCGGCTGCACATGTATTTTTGGAATTGTTGTTGTTGTTGTTGACTTCTAACGTGTCTCTATCTTTGCGGTTTAAATCTAACAGTAGTCTATGAGTAATATATCGGCGGTAACCACAGCTTATGGTTGCGAAATTGCTCAAGCTGGGCCTTTCGCGTTATTGGAAGTGTTTTAATAAATCGCATCCAATACACAGAATGTCCGATGGTGATGCCACTGAGGCACCCCTGGAGTCCTCTTTATCCACGAGCGTTTTCACGACGTTCGTTACCAACGATGCTTTCGGGAAACGGTGTGAAAACTGTACGATGCTCGTACGACACACTTCACGATCCACTTTGGCTAACGATGCTTTCGGGAAACTGGGCCCAGGACACTTGAAGAGATGTTTAATCTCAATGATGATTGTTATTTTCAACTAACCAATAGTAGTTGACATGGCTCTTAAAATGTCAATGCACTTTTCAGCCCTGAATAACAGTAAAAGCTATTTAATAATTGATTTGCATGCATAGTATACTACACTTTCCATTGAACAATTACCCGTTACCCATAAATGTACTCATTTTATAATCTAATCAAATGTTCACACAATAACTAGCTCAGACTCACGTGTAAGTCCTGATATTCTCCTCATGGGCCGTATGTTTGAACATCATATCCTGACATTTGTACCCTGAATATCTCCTGAATAATACTAACCTTGAGGTAGTATTTTCTCCGTAGGAAATGTAAATGACCTTATATGTGAATGAAGAGTAGAACGTCTGTATTTCTCACACCACTTCAGTGGGCGTGTTGATGACGCATGTCATTGAGTGGTGACGCATGCCCCCTTAATGATAATCAGCCTGTTGCCTTTTGTTCGCTGAATTGTTAAAAATTATTTAAACGTTGGCACTGCTTTAAGATTAATTTGTGGTGAACGCTTAATATGTCTTGTCATAAACCTAAAAGTACACATCATACAATAAATTACAATAAATTATCACATAGCTGCACATGTCTAGAAAATGATTTTATTACTATTAATACTGAGAAAAGTCAGATGACCAATATGGGGTCCCGTCCTTCCACTCCCTGTTTTCTCAGTTAAACACAGAGTTAGTTATATGTCAACTGAAGCAAAATATTACGCTCTCTTTCTCCGGTAACGCAGTCGTTCGCGACGCCTTTCTTCTTTGTTGTTTCTTGTATTTGTCTCTAACTCATGCTCAAATCTTTGATCGATCGATGCTTCGGATTTTGTGGATGCAACAGAATATATGATGCATCATTTTAGCAACATTTTCGATGATCGCGATGAGTTCTGCCTGTTCTGCCTCCAATTTGTCTACGGTCAAACAAATTAAATTGACAACGGCCACACTTATCCCGGCTCTTGCGAACTTAGACCCTACGTCATATCCCGCCCCTTGCAAGGCCAACCCCCTAAACCCCCCATTGCTTGCTTCATTACGTAATAGATGAACTAAAATATTATATGTTCTAACATTATAGGCAAATTGTTATTATATTATGCGCTCAGATATTTGTAGCGTGTGTGTGTGTGTGTGTGTGTGTGTGTGTGTTTGTTTGTGTGCGTGCATGCATGCAAGGGCGCATGTGTGTGAGGGCAACCTCTCCATATCCGTGTGTGTTAGCGTGTGTGTGTGTTTGTGTGACTGTATGTATAAACATATGTGTTTACTGTAACCAAACTGTGTATGTGTATGGACGTGTATGTGTGTGTGTGTGTGCGTGTGTGTGTGTGTGTGTGTGTGTGTGTGTGTGAGTGTGTTTGTGTGTGTGTGTTTGACTGTGTCTATATGTGTGCGAGAGTGTGTGTCGTGTGTGGTGTGCACACACAGAGCTCAGTAGCTTCCATCTTTTGCCCTGCAAGTTTGTGTGTGCATGTGTTTCCCTGAGGGCCTTTCCGTGTCTGTTGGAACAGTCTACCACCTCCACCCAGCTTTCATCTGTGCCCAGTAAAAGCACTCTTTCCTGGGGGAGGCTGGCAGCCTGCAATCCCTGCTCCCCCCACCTCAAGTGGAGGCCCATGTGGAACATTTGAGCAGCCCACTTCTGTGTGAATCACCGTGCCGCAGTGCAACACGATGCAGCCTCAGCAGCAGCAGTAGCAGCAACCTCTGTCTGCTGCTGTGAGCCACTGATGGAGCCACGCTGGGAGGCCTGCAGTGACTCACTGTCAGCAATGGGCTCATGCCCTCCCAGCTCACCTCCATCAGCAGTTTAAGTAATATTAAGAGTGCTGTTGATGTTGTTACTATTAGTTACTTCAGGCTGATGTTGTTAGTTGAAGAACTGTGTCTATGCCACTCCTACAAAGATATGTTTTTTAGAGCTCATTCCAATAGACTTTTCACAAAGGCGTTTGTCGGACCAACACAGGTGTCTCTCACCACCCTAAGTAAGGGTCTGCCTGTTATGTAGACATGAATCCATCCACTGCTCACTGGCCTTGGGCTCACACACAACCGCTATGTTGGACAGGCCCAGGGGGGATAAGTCGTGTATTCTCTTCACTAGTTGAGTCTACTCCCCGCACCCGGCTCACATAGGAGAAGGCCATGAGCAGAGTCAGGGGAATACCTGTTGTCTGTTTAGACTCATACCCCAGTACTGCATCCACCACAGACACAGCTGCTCCTGCAGTCAATAAAGCTGCTTCTCTTTTGAAGGGCCCGTGTTTGTTTAGGTTTTAAAACAGCCTTATTGTACGAGGGCAAATTGTTTTTGTTCAGGTTGAAAAACACTTTGCCAAGAAACGATTGCAGGAAGTAACGTGTCTTTAATAAGGTGTAATTTTAATTGACAAAAGGAAGTCCATGGACTCCACCCCGCGGCCCCCCCGGCACCCGCCAGAATGCAAGACTGCCCAGTCCGCCACGTATCAATCGGCATTCGGCAAGTAGTCCGGTGAACCATCAACCCCAGCGTATTTGATTGCTAAGTGAGGTCAACGTCATTGGCAAACTATTTCTCCTCTGATCAAGTCTACTAATGGTAACCAAATAAATTGTAAAAAGACACACCTTGTGAAGTTATTTTTTCGTTCCTGCCAAATAATGACCGGCATTCTATGCATAGAAAATACCAATAAAGTTTAGACATTCGACAAGCAATGCAGAATACCACTCACTTTTACTCTGTATGAGAAAGGGAAAATAGATTTTTTTGTAATTAAAATATTATGCGGCTGTATTTTCAGAGACCCCACAGATATTTGAGTTTGCTGCTTTCATGGGAGCCAGACCTCTCTCTATGGGAGCTTAGCTCCCACTGGCTCCCACCTAACTCGAACCCTGGTCCGTTGTGTTAAACCTCAGAGTCTCACCCGCAGAGCCACCTCCAGAGACTCTTAACTCAGAGTCCAACTTCCTGCGCCTCAGCTGTTGCAATTTACTGCTAATGAGTATCTCAACACGGCCCCCTCTGTGTGACGTCAGTATTGACCTGAACCATAAGAACACTAAGCTCAATACCTCATCATAATTGCATTTCTACGTAAAGCGGGATTGTAGGACACTGGTGGGAGAGAGAGGGTTCTAATGATCCAGTTACCTGTCAGCATTCTGAGCAGATCACTGCTGCTGATCCAACTAAACACCAGGCTGACCACCTCTGTCTGCTCCATGGCTCGTCACAATGGGAGCCAAGACTGTGTGTGTCTGGCCACAGCTGGCCATTAGGGCTGCAACTAACGATTATAGCTCAAGATAGGATGTTAAACCGGTCATAATTCCATCTTTACTATCTATTTTATATAGCTGGGAAACAAGTTTTCGCCAAAATCTCATATATATATTTTTTTACATTTGAACACATCCATCATATTACTGAGCCAATCTGAACACATCACATTTGACACTGTTTGCTACTTTGTTTAAGCTAACTAGCTCTATATCTTGCCGATTTTAACATGGATTCAAAAACTTGATTACTATTTTTAACTGACGGGACTTTCTACACCGTCTGGTTGTGTGATAATAACTACCGCTGCTTTGAATGACTTGTTGATGCACGCGGTGCATCAACAGTCATTCAACGACTCCGAGCCCGTCTGCATACCGTCTGCAGCAGTAGCAACTTACAGAGTTTTTGGTTGGTCTAGACGGATACTGAGTTGAAGGAGTTTTTTTACCCCAAAGACAGTGAAGGTACAACACTTTTGTATAGGCCTACAGTCCAGTGTTAAGATATGACCAAAACCCAATGTGTGGTCGCTCACACTAGAGCTCGCTGTGGGCATGCATGAACCATGAACCAACTTGTTGGCGGCTGGCTGTAAACAGTGCCGCGCCTACGAGTGACGTATTAATCGCGCGACTCAACAAATCGATGACCAAATTCGTTGCCAACGCTTTTAGTAATAGATTTTTATCGATTTTATCAGTTTGTTGTTGCAGCCCTACTGGCCATACGCCATACATATACATATATATGTAAATATACATATATATATATATATATATATATATATATAGATATACATTTCGAGATGGCTAGGTATATATATTTATTAATAAGCAAGTGAGAAGCCAGAGCATTTCCTACAGGAAGGTGGGGTCCTCTGCCACCTCGTAAAAAGGAAGGTATCGATAATGCACATACGGTTTGGTTTGTACATTGCAGTCTTCAGAGGCTTGGGAACTGGCAGGAAGAAGTCTCCCCAAACGAGGACGAGGAAGACATGAGGAGGGAGTAAGAAAAGAAAGTTTGAGAGAGAGAGAGAGAGAGAGAGAGAGAGAGAGAGAGAGAGAGAGAGAGAGAGAGAGAGAGAGAGAGAGAGAGAGAGATAGAAGGTGATGGTTTTTGGCCAAACGTGACCAACAACTTTTTCCTCACTACGAGGAGAGGAGAAATGGAAAGGGCCCAGTGAGGGAGGTGATGGAAAAATGACAGGCTAGTGGCTGCTAACGCCAACACCACCATTAGCCCCACCCCCACCACCACCACCCAACCCACCAGCAGCTCCATACCCACCAGCAGCCCCTCCCCAGTCTCCCGCAGAGATGAAAGTAGGACTTTGAAGAAGGACTGATCTCCCTAACTCCCTGGGAGGAGGAGGAGGAGGAGGAGGAGGAGGAGGAGGTGGAGGAAGAGGAGAAGGAGGAGGAGGGGGGAGGAGGAGGGGGAGGAGGAGTATGGGATCAGAGCAGGAAGCCCATCACACAGCAAGGAGATTTCAAGATATTAAACACACGCATACCAACAAACACAGAAATATACACACACACGCAAACAAACGCCCACACACACACACACAGACAGACACGCAAAAAGCACACACCCATACACTCACCAACAGACACACACACACACGGAGACACACACAATCACACACACACACACAGACACACACACATTCACACACAAATAGACACACACATGCACGCAAACACACACATACAGACTTATGTACGCATGCTCATACAAACGCACACACTCTCTTAAGCCTCTCACTCCTCTCTCCTGGTCTCTCTCTATCTCGCTTTGCACAAGCGCATTGTACTATAAAGGGTTTTTTGAAGGTGACATTTGATTACACTCTGTCTCATGTTCTGTCTCAAGTTTTATCAAAGTGACTCCGGGCTCTGTGTCCTTGTAATTTAGTTTACCGGCTAGGCTAACCGTTAGGCTAACGGCGAGGTGGCTCGGAGAGAGGTGGTAAATCCTTTTATCTACTCCAACGTCTTTACCGGCTCTGAGCACTTACATGGAGACGAAGATATTTATAGAGGCTGATTGGCGCCGGGGAGACTAGCGTTACTCTGCATCTCTGCAGGCCGCTGGCAGAGGGGCACGTCTCTACACGTGAAAGATCAAAGCCCATGGGAATGGTAATTAAAGTCACTGTGAAGTTTATTGTAGTCAATGAGTGTGACTGCCGCTAAACATGTTTTCACTCCACTCTTTCCAGGATCGGGTAGGTAGGCCAGGAATGTGTGTGTGTATGTGAGTGGGGGGGGGAGGGAACAACGGGGGGAACAAGGAAGGATGGATGGAAGGAAGCTCATAGGAAGAAGAATTCAATATTTATTCTGCAAGCACCGCGTAGCTACGTGCAGCCATCCCGTATGTAGCTATGAGCAGCTATCCCTAGCAACGTGTAGTTAGTGCAGCTAACCCGAATGTAGCTATGTGTAGCTATCTGCAGCTAACCAAATGCAGCCATGTGTAGCTAACCCCAGCAACGTTTAGCTATGTGCAGCTAACCAGAATGTGGCTACATGCAGCTAACCCCTGCAACGTAACCCAATGTGCATGAGGGCGATCAGGGGTTAATGGAAGATCAGTGGCATATAAAACTTCATGAATTAAGAGGTTTCAATCCCTGGGGGAGATACACTCTTACATGCACATGTCACACACAAACACACACACACATTGCTCATCTAAATTCAAAGGTGTGTGCTGTTTAAGGAGGGTTTCATACAGATAGGTGAACCCGACTTTGTAGTTGCTGCACCTACGTAATGATTGATCATATATTCAGAGAGAAAGAGAGAGAGAGAGAGAGAGAGAGAGAGAGAGAGAGAGAGAGAGAGAGAGGGAGAGAGAGAGAGAGAGATCATTTACTGGGATATAAAACATATGGTTAGACCGGTGATTAGGCACGCAGGGCTGTGATTGGTGTGAGGGAGCTTGAGTTCCTCCGTGGTCGAAGCGAAGGGTGTATCAGTGAGTTTGACAATGGGAGGGAACACACATTAAGCAGGGGTCTGCGGTCGTCCCCTTTGAAATTCTGAGCATCGAACACTACATTACACACACACATTATCCTGCATAGTGTTCAATCTGTATGCATCATGTGTGTCTTTTCTGCATCCATTTATTGTGGAAATGTCTTTATTTATGTCAAGGAAATTATCTTGTTCAATTTGATGATCCTGAGTGACATTGATGTGTTTACAACACGCTTTCTTCTCCGAGAACACCATAAACAGTTACTCTTAAACAATGAACAGTATGTATCAGTACTGGACTCAACCATTACAAAGGCTGCATATCATATGTTTAGGCACAGACCTTTCATTTTGAAGATCTCAAACCCATGGTCTGCAGATACACAAATGCTCATCGCTCTGTTTAGAGCAGAAGAAAACATGCAATCAATCAGCCATTTAAAGACCTGCCCTAGGGCCCTGTATCCTCCTCTCCTCGTCCTTCCATGCTGCTTCTTCCCGCCTAAGCATCTAACATGGCTTCAGTGATGCAGGTCTAAGGTGAAGCTCCTGAACATCAAGGTAGCACAATAAGACATTTATGACAAAGGCGTAAACATCCCCTTGTTGATCACTGTTGGTAAAAAACATCCAGCCTGTTTTGAGCAGGATGTGGTGGGGGTCCTGGTGGTGCTGATGAGGGCAGTGGGTACCAGGGGTCCTGGTGGTGCTGATGAGGGCAGTGGGCACCTTGGGTCCTGGTGGTGCTGATGAGGGCTGGTGGCACCAGGGAGTCCATCAGCATTAATAGATTTTCACATTGAGTTGCCTGGAAGTCAGACAATGGGTCCCTGCCCCTGAAGGAAGCTGAATAGCTGCTGGAGAACCATTGTGAAGGGACTCAGGAGGCTTAAGAGACACTTAACATATTGCATTATGGTTCCTTATCGATCTGAGAAGGTGCCATTGAACAGGCAGCAACTCAACCTCCATCCTGTTCTGCTTCCCTCCATGGTTTAGTCCATTACATCGTGAATCATCTTAGACCCTCAGCTGAACCCCTGCATCTTCTCCTGCTCTCCTCCCGTCTCCTCCATGGCTCAGTCCATTACATCATCTGTAAACCCTCACACCCTGCCCCTCCCCCCGTCTCCTCCATTGTTTAGTCCATTACATCATCTGTAAACCCTCACACCCTGCCTCTTCTCCTGCCTCTCCCACCATCTCCTCCATGGTTGCATCAGGGTCTCCTAATACATGAAACATTGTAACAAGGTAAGACTTGGTGGGACATCAGGTTCGTCAATTTTGAGCTCTTCTGGATAAACGTTCACATATTCATCATTACAAATCCATTGAAAAACTCACCTCACTCCAGTTAAATGACTGATCATGTACTGAACAGGAACTGTGGTGGGAATTTCCGGGCGAAGTCAATCATACCCTGACCAAACTAGAGAATGGATGGAATAAAGAGTCATCCGAACTTAGAACAATTATGGTCATATATTCTGGTAATAACGTACAGTGACATACAACGATCATACAACAAACTAACAATAATCCATAAAACAAACAAACAATAATCCTAGGCCTATCATACAATCATCCGAGGCCTAGATGGGAGTCCTCGCTGCGTCTCTCCAGAGAGCCGCAAGGAGAAGTCCCCAGCATGGGAAATCAACCTTTGTCTCTCAAAGAGAGCTCCACGAGCCGAAGTCCACTGGATGGGAAATCCCTCTGTGCCCCTCCAAGAGGTGCACAAGCTAAAGACCAACGCATTGACAAACGCGACGACTACTTTACACTTCTGTTGGGACCCTGAGAGCAGCGGTGCCCCCCAATAAACTATAGTATGGGTTCACCGGATGGTAAACTATCGATGAACCTCCTCAGGATGTCATAAAGGGGGTCGACGCCGTGCCTGATCAGATGGAACCCTTCGCTTCTCGACGCTCCCAAGGGGGTCAAGAAAACAGGCCCTAACCAACAAAAGGCAGCTAGAGCAACGGAATGTGAAAATATAATTTTCCCACTACAGAACATCCACTTGTGATTGTTTGACAGAATGATGGAGAACTACAGATCGCTTGGCACATTCAGTATCTCCTCTTGGTCCCGCGAGACGCTGCCACACGTCTGCTGGCCGTTACCATACGGCTTTATGACGACATGGGCATGGTTATTTTGAGCGTTAGTGATAGCCTATGTGTTTGTGAGTATGTGTGTCTATGTGTGTTTATGTTTGTGTGTGTGTGTGTGTTGGTTTATGTGTTGAGACTTGATTTCCAGAGTGATTTCCTCCATTAAACATGGGGGGCTGGATGCCTGCAGACCTACAGGACACTTGGGTGTAAGACAGATAGAAGAACACAACGAGAGAGAGAGCAGCTGAGGGCCCGAAGGAGCAGATGAATGCAGACATCTGGATAACCCTTCCTTTTACAGTCCCCTAATTACTAGGTATTTACCTGGTAAAAATATGGTAAATTTAGTATATTATTGGGTAATTACCACTGGTAATAATAAGGTAAATACAGAGGAACTACATCTGAAGTACTCAGGAAAACCTCAACCTTTACCCCATCAACTCAACTAAGTACCAGGTAGTTGTAACTGTTTTAGGTTGGTAATAACTCAGATATAATTGTGTACTTCCAAGGAAAGTAGGCAATCAATTCTTAGAAACAACTCTTCTATTAACCATCAATTCAAGTTACAATTCTAGTTATCCAAGTTTTTTGATGTTAACAGCCAAGGCTTAATTATGTACTATCTAGGAATTAACATAGTACTTTCCAATAAATTACAATTTCTTATTTAGTTATTGTTCATAGCTACACCCATTTATAAAAGGTTTTTTCGATTTACCTCAGCAACTACTGAATTGTTTTTAATCAAGTTGAAAAATTACAGCAATACTAACCTGGTAACAACCACTGCAGGAATAGATTCAGATTCAGATTTTATTCGTCACATACACAATACATTGCAGTGAAATGCAATGTATTGAAATGCAATGTTCACTGTTCATTGCAGTGAACAGTTTTCCTCTAGTGTCATGGTTCATCTTTATAAATACTAGCCTTGTTTGTTTCCATGGTATTACCATGTTCTTACCATATCCTTTGTCTTAGATTATTTCATTGTCCTTGTAGTCAACTGGAACTTGTAACAAATATGTTCTGCAACGTAACCAAGTAAAACATGACAATTTCCCCCCATAAGTAAGCTGAAACTGTACTGTAAAAGGAAGCCTTGTTTGTTTCCATGGTATTAACAGGCTCTTACCATATAATTTGTAATATATTAATCCCTTTTCCATGCAATCAACCCAAACTTGTACCATATATTTCCTTCAACGTCGTTCACCAGCACTTTAATTTTAAAGTGCTGGTGAAACCCCAAACCACTGTTGATGAAAGGCATATTCAAATTAAACAAAAACAAAGGTTATCTTTCAAACAATGCATTTCTCAAAAACAGGCACTGAACACTGAAAAAATCTGACAAAAACAAAAGAGCTGTCCACATCAACTCAATTGAAATGTTACTGATGGTGTTTTGATAAAAAACATGACAGAGTTATGGCCAGTGACCAAAATGCAGACTGCTTCAACCTCTACAATTTGAATAAGTGGCGAATGCCATGAAGCAATCTGCCTAGGGGATCATCTTTGTGGTCGGCTTAGCTCCGGAGGTAGAGCAGTTGTCTTGACTTGTAACCGTTGCTAGTTCGATCCTGATCAAGACACTTAACCCTAACTGCTCCTGACAAGCTGGCTGTCACCTTGCATGGTTGACTCTGTCATCGCTGTGTCAATGTGTGTGTTTAACCGATGTAAGTCGCTTTGGATAAAAGCGTCTGCTAAATCCCGTAATTGTAATTGTCATTCGCAAACCAATGAGTCCACTCGATGAATGAGAGATGGCTCTTTAGTGTCCTCTCTGTGCGGTGACTAGGAACCTCCAAATCTCCCCTTCTATACTTTAATAAAGTATCAGAAGACAAGAAAATAAACATTAGGACTGTAAATTAGTGAATGTTTCCAGAACATGTAAAACTCAAAGATTATTTTGTTTGCCAGTTGAGAAATTAGGCTGGTCCTCTGGCCATTGTCTTTGGTCATATTAAAAAGAAAAAAAAGGCATAGCCATAAATACAGTTAATAGGACGGGAGGGGACAGGCTGTTAACTCCGGTTAGCGCTTTAGCATCGAGCTAGCGGAGCTTCTGTCATTCAAACAACTCAGACATGTTGTTTAAAACCTATAACACCCAACTTATTAAAATATCCAGATTTAATCGGGCTCTGGCCCATAAATACAGTTATTAGGATGGGAGGGGACAGGCTCTGTAAGCGCGATGCTAAAGAGCAGCTCTACCGGAGCACCCTGCCTCAGCAGGTAGCCTGCAAGTTGGCAGCCGATTTGATATTCGCCGGATATTAGGTTTTGATTTTCCACGCAATCAGATTCATCAACCCAATTGCACTACATTATCGGTGTAGTATGTTGAGGACAGTTTAGGACACCGTATCGAGAAAAAATACAAAGACATGTTTTTGCTATCGATGTCTGTGCAAGAACGTATACGTTCTGGCTGCTACCTGTTTTTGGGGGCTACAAATTACACCCACAGAGGAAAACTGTTCCTGCAGAGATTGTTATCAGGTAAGTATTGCTGTAAATGTTCAACTTAAATAAAAACAATTCAGTAGTTTCTGAGGTAAATCGAATAAACCTTTTATAAATGGGTGTGGCTATGAACAATAACTAAAAAGGAAATAGTCATTTGTTGGAAAGTGAAATTGTAACTTGAATTGATGGGTAATAGAAGAGTTTTTTCTAAGAATTGGTTGCCTACTTTCCTAGGAAGTACACAATTATATCTGAGTTATTACCATCCTAAAACAATTACAACTACACAGTACCTAATTGTGTTGATGGGTAATAGTAGAGGTTTTTCTTAGTACTTCAGCTGTAGTTCCTCTGTATTTACCTTCTTATTACCAGTGGTGGTGATTACCAAATATTATACAACGGGGGGCCTAAATCCAGCGATCTGATTGGTTCCTAACTGTTGTATAATGAGCGTATACATAACTGCTATGACGCCCGATCATTTTGTGAAAGTTTGCATATTACTCCGCGCCTGGAAGTAGAAACGGTTACAATACAAAGTATAAAAGTAGTTGTATAAAAGCAATAGCACAGTTCACTGAAGCCTAAAAATATGTTGAATGATGGAGAGGGTG
Organism: Gadus macrocephalus; assembly: GCF_031168955.1. Classification (NCBI taxonomy): domain Eukaryota; kingdom Metazoa; phylum Chordata; class Actinopteri; order Gadiformes; family Gadidae; genus Gadus; species Gadus macrocephalus. The sequence continues at coordinate 1,109,029 of NC_082384.1, forward strand.
TAAATGTTGCAACCTGGTCTCACAGGAATCCGTGAAATGACTACGGACGAATAACTCGAAATCCGTGGACACATCACGGAAACACGCCGATTTCCGTGATGTGGCCACGGAATTCGCTCCAATGCAAGTTAATGATGCTGCTGTTCCGTGGCTCACACACGGATCCCTGTTTCAACGAGCGAGTCGACCACGGGGGATTAACTCAAAACCCGGGGTGGTCTCACTGAAACACTTAAATTGTCCTTGTTGTGTCCACGGAATTTGCTCCAATGCAAGTAAATAACACTGTTATTCCGTGGCTCACACACGGATATCGGCGTGTTTCCGTGATGTGGCCATGGATTTCGAGTTAAGCGTCCGACCGTAGTCATTTCACGGATTCCTGTGAGACCATGTTGAAATGTTGTTATTCCGGGAGTGAGCAAGGCGATGGAGAGACTAACGAAAGCTTTGGCACACGGTGAGTGAACTGCTCCATAGGATAAATTGCCGGCGAACCGCTCTAGCCGGAGGGACGCTAAAGTGTGTTGCATAGCGACCGTCGTGCATTTTGAAGGCAGCCAGGAGGGACTACTTTTGTATTCTTTAATAAAACGGCTACTTTGACTTTCTTGGTTTCTTTTTAAATGTAATGTGTCTATGACTTTCGTTTTGCCATAATAGTAACCGTTGTATAAAAGCAATATATCACTTCAGTCAGTGGCATGTGCTCATACCACTGTGAAGGGGTTTGCCGGCCCTCCGCTGCGCGTCGGGGCCGGACAACGCCCCTTAACAGTGGTATAATGAGCACATACCACAGCCTGTCGTGATCTATTGCTTAAATATACTATATTTACCATATATTTACCAGGTAAATACCTAGTAATTAGGGGACTGTAAAAGGAAGGGTTACCGACTTCTGAAGGTGAAAGGGAGGAGAGAGGTAGGCTGGTGATTTAGGAAGGAAGGAGTCTGAGCGAACAAGTGAGAAAGAGTGAGATAGAGAGGGGAGGGAGATGCGGGCCTGAGATGAACCTGTGATTCATGCCAGCTTTCTCACTCTGCATCATCTTGTATCCACTACCTGATGATCTACTGCACGCTGCCTCTGCTGTGCGTTTGTGTGTGTGTGTGTATCCCTGTGTGTGTGTGTGTGTGTGTGTGTGTGTGTGTGTGTGTGTGTGTGTGTGTGTGTGTGTGTGTGTGTGTGTGTGTGTGTGTGTGTGTGTGTGTGTGTGTGATCAGTTTACATTGTGCAGACCCCTGAGGAAAGCTGTGCCAAGGTTTGGATAAAGACTGAGATAAGGGTGAAGTCATGGAATGGTAAATCACATGCACGCTCACACACACACACACACACACACACACACCACACACACACACACACACACACACACACACACACACACACACACACACACACACACACACACACACACACACACACACACACACACACACACTCACACTCTCTTACACACTCTCTCACACTCTCAAACACACACACACACACAAACACACCCACTTTGACTCAGAGTACGGTCGACCTTGGCTTGCTGCTACCACTACTCTTGGACATTCTTCGCGTTACTCTTGCAGCCAACTCTCCGTCCACCATTCCCCTGCCCCGCTGTGTCTCCCGCTATCTCCACACCTGCTAATTGATGCTTATCTATCTCACAGTAGATGCAGATAAAGCCTTTGTGTGTTTGCTTGTGTTTTTGTGTTTGTGTGTTTGTTTTCACTTAAGGGGGTCATTTTATATAACCACACAAGATGTGGCTGCCAATAAAAAAGAGAACGTGAAAAGGAAGGAGGAACTGAAGGAACTGGTGGTGGAAGATCAAGCTGCCATTTTTATATTTATGTGAATCCGGAAAAAAAAGGATAGCAACTATTGTGTTTCTGAGCTGAAAGTCATTCTTCAGTTCAGTTGCTGGTATGAATTCTGTGCCATTGAAAATCAAATTGTGTGCAGCCGTTCTAGCATGCAAGTGTAGGTGTGCCTGTGTGGGATTGTATGCTCATGTCTGCGTATGTGTACTAGCCGTCATGTTATTACCTTGCCTTCCTCCCACACCCGGTCTATTCATATAATCCTCTTCTCTTTGAATCATACGCCAATTCTACTGTTAGTAGCACACAGAGCTTTAATAACTTCCATGCTATCATGTAAGTAACATGTAGCGTTTCAAAACCAAACATTGAATCATGTTAGTAACATAGAGCTTTAAAACCATACACTGTACCATGTTAGTAACATAGAGCTTTAAAACCATACATTATATCATGTAAGTAACAAACACATTGAGCTCTAAAACCATACACCGTATCATGTTAGTAACATAGAGCTTTAAAACCATACACTGTATCATCTTAGTAACTGATACAGCTTTAAAACCATATATTGTAGGGTAAGCAAATGCTGTCCAAAGTCAATATACATTCAAATTAACAAGATGGCCAGTGCATCAGCTGCTCTCTAGCACACACACAAACACACACACACACACACACACACACACACACACACACACACACACACACACATCGCACACGTTATCGCACACATACCCAGCATGTTGCTGACTCGTGGAGACGAGGTGAATTATTATGTGTGTGTGAGAGTATGTATGTGAGTGCAGATGCCAATGCTTTCCACTACAGAAGTCCCTTTGTCTGCCCCTGTATCTGTGGATTGGATTTGTACCCACACACACACTTGAACCACTAGCGTTGGGAGCAGCAGCTGAAGGTTGAGCGTGCACTACGGTATGTTCAGCGTTGATTTAATAATGACTATTAGAGTCAATGGGAAATCAATATCTGTCAAACTAGCTCTCCATTAGGAGTGGGCTCTGATATATGTTTCTCTCTCCAGCTCTCCTTTTCAATGTTAACCACTCTCGCCCCACCCTTTCCACCGATTAAACTGTCGGACTCTCTTTCTTTGTGTGTGTTTGAACCTGTGTGTTATGTTTGTGTGTGTGTGTGTGTTTGAATGTGTTTATGTGTGTGTTGTGTGTGTGTTTTGTCGACCTGATAGGTGTTTTCAACAGCCTTTCCAAATGCCTGGTAGGCAAGAAAAAGCAGCTAAATGGGCTCCTTTAAAGTGCCTTTCACACACACACACACACACACACACACACACACACACACACACACACACACACAGTCAGAGAATAGAGAGAGAGGGAGAGAGTAATTATCGAGGAATGTATGATGGCTGACGCTTGATACTAAAGGCTGAAGTTTAACCTGTGACCTCAGGCAGCATGGATCAGCTGCTTTTTAACAACCTAATAACTTTGCAACCTCCATGTACGCATGCAAGCACGCACCCACGCACGCACGCACACATGCACGCCTACATGGATGCAGTTAACACATAATGCTGTGTATTTGTTTCTTTACCTCCAGGGGAATGTCTCTATCTCTGCGGCGCTGCCCTTAATTGGTTCAGATGTATATAGATGTGCGTGTGTGTGTGAGATTGTGGTTGTGTCTGTGTGAGTGTGTTTCTGTGAATGCATGCATGCGTGTGTGAGGCTATGCTTCCCTCCCACATGATTATCTATCATGACACAAAGAATATCAAGACACTGAATCAAACATCTATTAAAACAAAAATAAAATACAATTACCATCTCTTCGAATTTCATTGAACGGTTCTATTTTCCTTGGGTTCTGTTCTGATCATCTCTCTTTTCTGATCAGAGAGAGAGAGAGAGAGAGAGAGAGAGAGAGAGAGAGAGAGAGAGAGAGAGAGAGAGAGAGAGAGAGAGAGAGAGAGGGAGGGAGAGAGAGGGAGGGAGAGAGAGAGAGATTGTTTTACATGGCATATCTGATGGAGGACAGAAAGACAGGCAGACAAAGAGGGCCATCATTCTGGAGACAAGCAGAGGGTTCGAGTTAGGTGGGAACCAGTGGGAGCTAATGCTCCCATAGAGAAAGGTCTGGTTCCCATGAAAGCAGCAAACTCAAATATATGTGGGTCTCTGAAAATACTGCAGCATAATATTGTAATTACAAATAAAGCTATTTTCCCTTCCACATACAGAGTAATATGGACGTTAAGTAAGGGATAATAGAACGCCGGTCATTATCGGGAAAATAAGCACAGAGAGGGCGAACCGGACAACGACGTGAAACGGAGGTGTCTTGCTTCAACCTGAAGGGCCTTATTTTCGATAATGAGCGGTTACTTGCCAAATGAAAAAATAACTTCACATGGTGCCTTTTTACAATTTATTTGTTACAATTCATAGTGTTGATCAGCAGAGAAATAGTTAGCCAAAGACGTTGACGTCGCATAGCTACCAAAGACGCTGGCGTTGTTGTGAAGGGCCCATGCAAGTGAACAAGTGAAAGAGCTGTGTCATAATAGCCCCATAAATATGAAGGTATTATTGTAGCAAAAGTCTTTAGCACCTGTAACTGCAGAATTTGAATGCGTACACTAAAGTCACAGTAAATTTGAAGTCGTATGTATTTATTTTGCAGGTGTACTCTAAAGTCACAAATGTGTAACAGTACATTTGTAGTCGTAAAAAATATCTAAATATTTTTTATACCATTGTAAACACAAAATAGGGTCTACGAGTACGCTAATTTGTGTTACAGGTGCACAAATCCTTTTGCTACAATTATTGCAGCGCAGTTGGTGCAAAACACATTCGCACACCCGTGTTTCATAATCTGAGAACATGCCCAAAAGGTGTGCATTCGTAAACCCAAATTTGAACAAATGCATCAGAAGTTGCACATCTGTGAACGCTATGTTAATTCAGCATTTTAATGAGCGAGCACAAAACCATTTTACAACTGCTCGAATCTGCTCCTGCAAGTCTCAGCTGTGGGGTTTTTTGCAGGTTGTTTTGCAACACCCCTAGGTGGTAAATGTGTAGCAAAAGTATTCGTATCCGTAGATGACAGAGCGTCCGTGAGCGGGACAAAATAGTCCCGCCCATAATTTCCTAATCCAATGAAAATCACCGGCCGGGATGCATTTCTCAAATTACAGTGACGGCTGGTGGTGATTTTGGGTGGGTGGGCTAAAGAATGCATTACATTTATCAATACTTCACAGGGCTCCAGACGCCATGAGGTCACCTTTATATCTCTGTTCATAACTTTCATATAATGTGAATGATTTTTAAACAACATTAAGGTGTAGAGAAAGGCATTTCTTTATTTGAAGCACAATTATAAATAAAAAGAAAAATAAGGTGTTTAAAGTGCTTCACTGAGCTGAAATTGAACATTTCGAACTAAACCATTAAGCAAAATAAAACTTTTTTTGTGCTTAAAGTATTACACAATTAAAATGTTGACTGGTCTCCCTTTGCGCAAAATGCGGCTGTAGACGATCACACACTCTTTGGTAGAGACGTCTGTGTCGCCGTCAATCATGAAGGACATGTATACCTATGTGGCGTTTCCGACGTCCGCAGCTGTCTTTTGCTTTAAGGTGTCGCCCATTAGGCCTACTGCAATGAATTGTGCACATGCCATCTCATTGCTATAGGCCTACGTCGGGTTGATGTTTAATCCATTTCTCTTCATGAGAATAATTTCGGATTTAAATTGAGAATGGCAACTCCTCTTTGGCAATGTTGTATGCAACATTAAATGAGATCATTTCCGATTCCTTAGAGAACCTTATTGTTACTGCCTGTCGCTGAAATGCAGCTTGGAGAGGGGCCACTATCTCTACACACTTGTCACGTCATGTTGGGTTATTTAGACAGCTTTTTAAATGTTTCGATACGAAACGTAGTTGACCCGCTTACAAATGCACTATTACCGGCCATATTCTGACCGCACTCCTGACAGTAAATCTGTACATCGTTTGGTTGATGTGTCCCCAATCTTTTCACTTCCAATTTTTCCTCCAAAGACATTAAAGAAAACCGATTAGAAAGTAAATAATCCACTTCATTCATTTTCATGCAAAAAAAAAAAAAAAAAAGCTCATTTTTATAATTTTTAATTGGTCGTGGGTCCGGATAGGACCGTCAAGACCGCAGTCCGCCGTTTGGAGATGCCTGCCATATAGTATGTCGAACGTCCCACCAATATTTATACCACTTGCTTACTCTCTATATTTCATTCATGGTTTTACATTTATAATTTTATTTTACTTTACATTTAATTCTTCATTGTTCAGGCATTACAGAACTTGCATGGTCATAAATAAAAAATACGAACTGCAGTTTAATTTCTTTGTTTGTTCTTAAATTGACGTAGAATGGAGCAAAGACTCCTGGGATTGGGAAATGCGTTTATCCAATAAACAGATGGAGGTCAAGTCTATTTTCGAAAAAATTTAGGGGGATATATGAGTCAAATGGTATGACCCAAGATACGTCAGACAGAGAAAGCGCGCATATTCGACGGTACCGCCTTGTCATTGGTTTACCCAGGTGCCATTCCAACACCATTTCTACCTCTCATTGGCTGAATCTTTGAGAAAGTTGTAGACTCAATCAATGGAAGTCGCGGGGAGACGGAGCTCTGTTCGTTTGTATATTTTATTTACGTGACCATATGTTTGGTTTATGTTAAAAAAAAAAGAATCAAAGAACCAGTTCTTCTTGTTTTGGGGAACCAGTTCTTGTCGTTCACGTTCGGGATTCGTTCGTTGTAACGAATCAGTCGCGACCGACACATCCCTAGTAGCTACTGTGCTAGGTCAGCCATTGGGCTAAACTAATTTAGCCCAAATGGGAAGCATCTGAAGGGGGCGTGTCAGGGCACCTGTCAATCAAACGTCAATGGAAGTTTACGCTACTGCGCTTGGGCTGAATACATTTAGCCCATTCACAGGAAAAAAACGAAGATATAAATATCCTGGGTTTTTCTGTCACTTTTTGGTGCTGTTGCTCCTTTAGGTTCTACCAAAATTTAAAATAATATGTTCTAAGTTTTTAATAATATTTTTTTTATTTTCACTGTAAGAGGGCTTAGCCCTGTTAGCCCATTTATACCAGCCGTCCCTGACTGGGACCCATCGCGTGCCAGCCATGGAGCTATAAAGATCGCAGCATTCTTAGCGCGGGTACGTTTCTTTCTGGAGAAGTGAAGAGGGCGTCCTACTGAACGGAGGTGGGTATCCTACATTATGTAAAATGAAATGACTTAGTTCAAGGGAATTCTCCCCAAAGTATTGCATTAACATTTCTGAATTTATGTTATGGCGACCATTAAAATACATTCAAGGACATTTGCGGCATGTTAATGAAATACTTTGGGGGGAATTCACTTGAACTAAGTCATTTCATTTAACATAATGTAGGATACCCATCTCCGTTCAG
>NC_082384.1:1121326-1141326 GCF_031168955.1 Gadus macrocephalus
TGGTCCCTGAAGGGGTCTCTGTTCCTGCTGTGGGCCTGCAGTGACATGTATTGAACGTGTCCTTTCAGACAGAAGCAGTGACAGCCGTATTGTTTGGTGTCATCTTTATTTCGTGCAGTAATTGACAACTTTGGCTGAGCGTTGATGAGGGCTTCTGGGTTCTGTTGGGGTTAGGCTGGCCGGGAACGCTGGGGAAACACGCCCATGTAGGGCAGATGCTATTGTTTGTTGTGACCATAGTTACAGGGAGATGGAAACCCAGAGCGCTCATATCCCCACGTCAATAATAACACAGAACAAATTAAATACAAGCAAGTTTGAACAGCACTAATGAAGCACCTTGTTTTTAGCGTGTATTCATTAAGCACAAATAGCTACAGAAATGGATTTAAAGAGACATTTGTTGCAAGGCTGCCTTCCAGTTGTTTGTGGAGGGAACACAGCGGCAGCGTTTAACTGCCGTGTGTCTTAATTGTGTGCTATAGTCAATATTGACGCCCCCCTCTGGGAGCGGCTCCCTGGGGGCAGTCCACACATAAACCACTGCTTCTCCATCACCAGCCCCAGGGCGCTGGGGGGGAGGGATCAATAGCCAATAAGGAGAGATCAATGGAGCTCACAGAGCAATCTAGGACTATTAAAGCAACTGCAGCACCAATCAAGTGAAAGGTATTCATCAGCGACTGCAGTATGACGTCTGCGTGGCTCGCCTGACCTAATCCTACCATCACTGAGCACCAGTTAACATTGGCAATACAAGGGCCATAATTGGTTGTTACGGAGTACCACTTAGCATTTGTTTCAGATTCCAATTGGGCCATTATTCCAGGCCTCTTTCCCATAATCCCCCTCCTTCTGGTTTCTTTTGCGCCTGTTGACCATTGAGTAAGGGAGTGTAGGCCAGGGTGTTGCAGTATTTGTGGGGTCAGGGAATGAGGCTGGTGGACAGGTTTATCGAGCTGCTCGCAACTCCCCAAGGCCCTCTGTCTGGCTGAGGCCCCCTGAGCGAGGGAACATATCAATTACAACGTCTTTAGCCGGACACTGATGACTCTGTCTGATTGCACTCTATTGATCAGCGGGGGGTGTTGTCTGGGAAGAGGTCTATATATACACTGGTTTCGAGATGGGTTCATGAAGGAACCCTGTGTTTCTGGGTGAGCTGGGTTATTGTCATCCTCAGCATGCATGGTTTGTTCGTTGTTCTCGGTGTTTCTCCGTGTTTTCCAAGGGCGTTCGCAGACCTCTTGTCTATTACTTTCCTGTTTCTACCTGTTTATTAGATTTCGCAGTTTGTGTGTGTGTTGCTCGATGTTATGTTTTTTTTTTTATGTTTGAGTCTCATTATACTATCCCAGCCTTGTATAATAAGAGCAATTCCAGCAGATTTCCTTTGACTCTAAGTATTTGGGTTCCTCCAAACATGAGCAGGGAAGGTGTTTGCTGATGGTCTTCGCGTTTAACGACTGTGTGCTGTGTCCGTACCCTCTGATTAGGCCCAAACCCGGTGCTTACCGTCCCCCAAGCATTTATTAAGCAATAAAGAGTTAGCATGTGCTTCAGCTAGCAGAATTAGTGTTGGGCTGGCAGGGGTGAAACGTTTTTTCAGCCCAACAGTAGATTAATTAAAACGTTTTACGGGCCTAGAGGTGATGGTGTTCCGCTGAGTGTTAGAACCAGGAACCCGTGTGTTGGTGGCCCTCCCTTCCTCTTCTCATCTTGGATTGGCCCATGAGAGTAGCAGAGGAGCCACTGGCTGCCAGGTGCTTGGAATCCATTCATCAACAGAATAACGTGATGGGACTTTGATGACATTTGTAAATACAGGATTAAATACAGGATTCTTGAGTCAATGGATAACGTTCAGTCAATTTGAATCAAAGATGAGGCCAACTTGAAACAATCATGGTTAAAATTGTTGATAGATGAATCCATCAGGAAATCTTGCCTCTGTCCTTCCCCACCACTGATGTCTGATCAATCACACCAGGCATTGAGGAGTAAACAGGGCTTTACAGCTGAAAACAATCCGATTCTGACCTTAGACACCATTGCAATTAAAGGCGGTTAATAGTTTTCACAGATTATTTGATCATTCCTCTGTTTAAGTTATTAGTGAACGATATCAAACGATAACTAAAAAATCCGTAGGACCCCCACGGATGTTAGTATTATTCATATAATTTCCTGATAAATTTGGCCGTCTCTCAAAGACAATATCGGTAAACGCTCTACAAGTTGGCATGTTGGTCGAACAAGTTGAATGAGTAAGGGATGTAAACAAGGGGACTCACCCCCTTTAGGGGCTACACCCCCTTGAGGGGCCCTTTAACCAGCCCGTGGATCTAAAGACCTCAGGGCTTCTTTTTCCAGCATGGTGCATCTGAAACGCTGTCTCCATGCACCTAATGACATACAACCTTCTTATGTATTTCTACTGTCTGTGTCTCGGCCGTTCTTTGGTTTGGGCCATGGGTACAGAAGACGAGATCAGTCCGACTCGCTTCCAATGATTTTAAGCACTCGCGACTTTAAAGAATGATTGCGTTTATTTTACACACACACACACACACACACACACACACACACACACACACACACACACACACACACACACACACACACACACACCCACATACACACACACACACACACACACACACACACACACACACACACACACACACACACACACACACACACACACACACACACACACACACACAGGGGGTCCTCCTGGGAAGTGTTATACTGTCACTGCAAAGCGCAGCATGTCAATCTGAGTAACCCACTGGAGTGCTCAGCCTAGCAGCGGGAGCAGAGGGTAGTCAGAGAGGAGGGGTAGAAAAGGGATGAGGAGGGGGTTAGGAGGTGTGAGGGAGGGTTGAGGGAGGGGTGAGGAGACACAGAGAGGAAGGCCATCACCTTCCCCCGCTAGGAGGTTACATCAGACTCACGGACCATCCAGTGACCCGTCCAGACTAAACATCTTCCTCACTAAGGATAGTTTCTTAGGATCCTTTTATTATTTGCACATCAGTGAATGTGTGTGTGTTTGTTGTAGAGCTACCCATCATGCTTTGCTTCAGGGTGTATAATTATTGCACGGAACCATTTGAGCTAATACCTTTTTATTTTTATTTTATTGTATAAAACAATATATTAAATAATGATTGGGTATATGACGTGTGTCATATACTCAATCATTATTTAATGATTGACTACATTATTAATGTGGCTTAATGTGTGAGTCCACCTGGAAAGGAAGCCGCTGAAAACCTGTTATCACTCTGAACTAATCACCTTTACATTCCCTTAGAGAACCACATGCTGCACAGGCGCATACACACGCACACACCACACATTAACACAGCAAATACACATACATGCACAGAAACATACACCCACAAATAAACACAAAAATACACATACATACTCACATGCACAAATAAACACGGCACATACACAAGCGCACACAAAAACAAAGTAAATACACTGACGCTCACACACAAACAAGGCACATATACATTCATATGCACAGACACACACAAAGACACAAAAAACACATAAATCACTAATCACACACACACACCTACACACTGACGCAGACATTCACACTTGAAACAATAAACACGCTGAATACAATCACACATAATCACACATAAACACCAAAACTGTGTACACACACACACATATGACAATAAACACTTTTGAATTGAATTGAATGCCTTGGGTCCAGATAACATTACGACTCCACGAGTCCCCATTTATGGTCAACATTAGGCTGTGGAGGGAATCTAAGCCGTAATGCTGACAAATGTTGTAACTCTCCCTCTAAGTGTTCATGCTAATCAGTTCATGCTCCTAAAAGATGGAATATTTTTCAGAGTGACAGTTTGTACCTGGAGTAGCGAGCAAAATTCTCCAGATTCTCTCGCCTAACAGATTCGTTCAGGGGGACCTGCAATTGCACGCTCAAAATGTGATGTGACAGGCAGAGAAGCTATTTCGAGAAGTTCAAAGGTACCAGCTCCAACTATTTGCCACATTTAATTACGATAGCAGTAAACTCATGAACAGTTATGCTTTTTGCAATCTAGTTACTTTGATACGGTTAAGAGCTTGAAGATACGAATGTGAGTGGGAAGTGCAGATGTGTGCTTGAGGTTAATGCCATTATTATTGCTTTATTCATGACTGCCTTCTATGGATGCAAAGTTTGAAACAAACAATGCTAACGGTTTCCATTACCCATCCTCTATGCTAACGCAATTACAAAGCCATTAGGGTGGCTGTTTGTTGGAGGGTGCTGACACAGCCCTCTGCTAAAAGGCCTAATGCTCGTCTTGGATTACAGCTCACACAATGAACTTCCCACCCATTTACGCTGTGGCTTTTTCCTGCATTCTTGACATTTTATTCAACTTTTAATTTCTCCCTCCTCTTCCTTGGTTGTTGTTAGCTTGTGCAGGGCTCTGTGTTCGCTCGGCCCTGCTGCTATCCGGTGTGACGGCCGGGAGCGAGGGCTCTCCCTCCAGGCTCACATCATATCTCCCTGCTAGTGGTCTCTTCCAAGGCCCTATGTGCCACAAGGCACTTGGAGGACAGGTGACAGTGGGCGCTGCAGCTTGGCTCCGTACTGGACTGCGAGCTTGCGGCCCCCCTGTCCTCCTGAACACGAACACCGCTCCCTGGAGGTTGGTGTGCTGCATGACAGGACTTTCCCCCCTCCCTCCATGGCCCTAACCCTAACACAAGGCTGGGAGGGCCGCTACACACCACCATGGCCCTAACAGACACCCGCTCTAACACACCGCTCTGATGCTCTCTGGTGGGCCCCTCCTGGCTCACACACACACATATGCTCCCTCTTTCCCAGATCCAAAATACGTCCTTCAGGGAGCTAATGAATTGTTTTGCCAGAGAGCAACAGAAATTCAGCAGCCATTTAGAGGCCTCCCACAGATGGCCTGCACCACGTGACTTTGTGTTGGATAATGTGTGCGTGCGTGCATGAACATTTGAGTGCATGTGCTTTTGTGTGCATGTGATGTAATTCTATTCTCTGGTTCCGGGCAAGTGCTGTTGTGTCATAAAGGTATATCTATATGTACCTATATATCGATATATCTATATATCCATATATATATTTATAGATATTATCTATCTATAATCTATCTATATATCTGTATATCTATATATAGATATATAGGTTATTCACAGGGCACAGCACTCCCTCCTCCAGCAGACCGCAGTGGACTCTTTGAAGCACTAAACAGCAGCCAGAGAAGAGCCGTTATTACTTTCACTAGAACCCATCAACACAGCCCCACACAAACACACGCACACACATACACACACACACACAGACACACATATATACAACTACACGAATACACAACTACACACACACACACACACACACAACTACAAACACAACTACACACACACACACACACACACACACACACACACACACACATAAACACACACATAAACACACACACGCACAAAACTACACATACACAAATATACAACTACACCACACACACCTATACAACTAAACACACACATACACACCCACATATACAACTACACACCCCCACCCACCCACCCACCCACCCACACACCCACACACACACACACACACACACACACACACACACACACACACACACACACACAGACAGACAGACAGCGTGAGCCTGTCTGTACAAAAGCCCACCTATGTGTGTCCGTACCCCTGGGGCGTGCTCTCTCTGTAGGCTCCCCTGTTCCGCACTCTCCATCCAACACAGTCTGACGCTTCGTGCCCACTGCACCGTCAGTCAACGGACGTGGGAAGGCGTGGCTGACGGATGGGGGAGTAGTCTTTGCAGAGGCATCCGTCAAATCGCTTCGCCGGGTTCTTCCCGCTTCTTCCTGCTTGTTGCGATGCAAGATGACCCGCTTTCCCGCTTTCCAGTATCGTCAGAGCCCGAGTCGCGTCACAGTGCTTAAATTTGCATACGCGATCTGATTGGATGACGGATCCGTCGCTGCCGAAAAAGTTGAAAAAATATCAACTTTTTGACGTTCTCGGGCCCTGGGAAATGTGTGTAAACATTTTAGCATCCCTAGCTATCTCGAAAAGGCCGGAAAAGGGGCGTGACCTGCAACAGTAGAGTCAATGTACATAAGACAGAGGTTAGTTTTTAGTTGACTGACGGTGCAGTGGGCACGAAGGGTAAAGAACCCTCCGCCGTCTCCCTCCGCCGGGTGCTCCGCATCTCCGTGATTGCGCGGGTGCGCTCGATGCGCGCTCCCGCGTCGCCGTGCCGAGCGGCACATATCTCCCACGGACTACCTGCCCGCGGAGAGGGCGCTGGCGGGGCTCGAACTCCTCCGTCGGATCGGGGTTGTCACAGTACACAATGACACTAGGACATGTCATTTTGATGGCACTGACATGTTCATTGACACAGATATTTACTTTTGAGAAACGAACTAAGGATTTTGAGCAAGAGACTTGCTCTTGTATGAAATCCATGGTGTTTTGCTATTTGTACGAATTGAGAAATGCACTTACTGTTTTGCAAATTTCAATTCTGATCTTTTTTTCTCTCTCTCTAAATTCCCTCCAAATGGGCCGGCCAATGGGCAACAGAGGGCTAGCAGTGTGTGGCCAGCATCGACACAGATTATTGGTCTATGTTTGTCATTGTCAATCAATCATGGGCTGACAGTCTCAGAGAGCCCTGGCAGTGCTGTCAATCACAACAGAAACCAGGGTGGGCTGGACCTCATGGCATGGGCCGGAGTCGTACAGATAAAAAAATTAAATTCTCTATTAATGGTTTCACAATGACTGAGTCACAGTTGAAACAAATGCGTTTCAGCTCAAATGCTGCGACTGTCTGTAATATGTTTCTATTTAGATTATTTGTCAGGATATTTTGTTATCATTGTCCGAGTCTGGTTTTAACTAATGCTGGGCTTACACAAAAAGATTTTCCCATTCACAGACTAAAAACTGCAAGAGAGAAATTAGCGTTGGATCAAGTGTGATATTTAACAAGCGTTTTGTAGCTATGTAGATATGGGGGATGGAGATGCAGCGACCACAGGATGTCCGTTAACTTCCTGTTCAGATTTCACACCTTTCTTGTCAGCAGCACAAGAGACACAAACTTGAAAAACAAAAACAAAAAAAAGCAATTTGCACTGCTATTTGCAGTGCAAATAGCAGGATGCATGTACTTGATTAAATTGTTTTCATAAAGTACATACAGGGTTCTTCCCGTTCGTCTGTCCCACCCCTAATGCTGATAATGTAGTGGGCTGGTCTGGACAGAAAATGCCAGGGCTGAATTTTTGTCCCAGTCCACCCCTGTGTGTGTGTGTGTGTGTGTGTGTGTGTGTGTGTGTGTGTGTGTGTGTGTGTGTGTGTGTGTGTGTGTGTGTGTGTGTGTGTGTGTGTGTGTGTGTGTGTGTGTGTGTGTGTGTGTTTGTGTGTGCTAGAGAGCAGCTGATGCACTGGCCATCTTGTTATTTCAGTGTATATTGACTTTGTTGCAAGGTGTGACAAAGAAAGAGAGACAGAGGAGCGAGAGAGAGAGAGAGGGAGAGAGAGAGAGAGAGAGAGAGAGAGAGAGAGAGAGAGAGACTGTCTTGTAGCAGTAAATTATGCAGTGTGCCCTCTTTACAATTGCATGGCAGATATGTGACCCAGTATGACAGGTGTAGCATGAATAAATATACATATATGTACATATATTCACATCTATATTCTATCCAATTTATTTATATAGCACTTATAAATATGATAGAAAGGAGACTTCTATTCTTGAAGGATCATGCCCAGCGCCGGGGGAGGTTCGGGCATATGGCAGCAGATTGGGGACACTGGGACGATTCAGAGGGAAAGAAGATACTCTGAGAGTACAAGTTGTTCCACCTACGTCCAGACCGCTCCTCCGGGCCAAGGTGTTCTCCTCCCTCGCCCTCCCTGGTAGTGGAGGAGCCCAGACCCAGGTGACCTCCTCCTGCCATTAACCTCCTGCCTGTGTACCCTTACTGAGTGAAAACAGCGGCGTGGGGCCGGTGTCCCAGGGTGCACTCGGGGAGAGAGAGGGCACAGCTGGTGATAGACTATACACAGAGAGGATGGAACAACGCTGATTAATACACACACACACACACGCATGCATACACAGACACAGACACACACACACACACACACACACACACACACACACACACACACACACACACACACACACACACACACACACACACACGCGCGTACACACAGACTCACTCTGAGAAATTGTAAAACAAGATCCTCACACCCAAGCCCCATCCAGGTGAGAGCGCCCCCATCTAGCAGGTCGCTGACTGCTTCTTCAGCTCAAAGTTGGACATGTGGACAAACTGCAGGGGTCAAGTCTGTCCTTAGCAGGCTTCTGGGGTGAGGGGTCCAGTCCAACCTGAGCAGGCTGAGAGGTCTAGTCTGTCCTGAGCAGGTCGCTGAGGTGAGCCAGTTCCAGTCTCTCCAAGTCTTCATCATGTGGGACTTGCTTAACCTTGAGAGTTGTAGTGTAGTTGTACTGCTTCCATGATATTTTGATTCCATTCAAGAGATAACTCCATTTTCTTACTTCCTCCTGCAGCACGCAGACGGCCTCCGAATGGAGGTGTTGTTCCGTTTGTTCAGTCGGTTGTAGCTAATCCCAAAATAATTGCTTGCTGCCTTGATGACAATGAATGATTACTTATACAATCACAGTTACACATTACTCAGTGGATAATGAGTTAAGACACACAGTCCCAGGTCGGGGCAGAATGCAGCCCCAGAGGGCAGACCACAACCCCAGAAGGCAGAGCGCAGACCGCAGCCCAAGAGGGCAGAATGCAGAACCAGGGGAACGAACGCAGCACCAGAGGGCAGAAGGCAGCACTACAGGGCAGAACGCAGCACCAGAGGACAGAAGGCCGAACGAGAGGGTAGAAGGCAGCACTAGAGGGCAGAACAGAGCACTAGAGGGCAGACGGCAGAACGCAGTACCATGGGGCAGAAGGCCGAACCAGAGGGCAAAAGGTAGCACCAGGGGGCAGAAGGAAGAACCAGAGGGCAGAAGGCAGCACTAGTGGGCAGAAGCCAGAGTGGAGTTTTGGTGGGACTAGCTCTGGTAAGCGGTCGTGTGAGAGCCTACTGCTGCTCTAAGTAGACCAGGACCCAGCAGACATATTATGCCCTCTGAGACAAAATACTTTGAGAGGTTAATGAGATTAGACTTGAGTAGACGCGTGAAAAGAGCTGAAAGGTAAAGAAACAAGAAGGTTTAAATCAGTGTTTTGTTGAACTGGTCTCCACTGTGGGAGGGGGGGGGGGTCCCAGGATACCACGTGGGGTGATGAGGACCACGGTCGTCTAGCGGCTGGATGAGCACATGTCTGCTGTACCTTCGTGGGGGCAGGGCATAATAGGCTGCAGTAATTGGTCCCCCAGGGCATTAGACACACACACCCGGTCCAGCCTGACGCCTCACATACCTGCTGCTGCCCCCATACCAGCACATAGATCTAGATCTATGTGTGGGTATAGATCTAGATAGGTATACATATAGATCTAGATCCAGATAGGTATACCTATCTATATATATATGTATATATATATATACAGTGTATATATATATATGTTATATATATATATATATATGTATATATATACACATATATATATATATATGTATATATATACCTAGATCTAGATCAATATGTAACATCACTAGGAATCATTCTAGGGATTTTCCCTGGCGTTTTACCCAAGATCCAAGCTAAGGAAGAAGAGGAGGAGGAGGAGGAGGAGGAGGAGGAGGAGGAGGGGGAGGAGGAGGGGGAGGAGAGGTAAGAGGAGGAAAGGAGGAGAAGGAGGAGGAGGAAAGCGTAGTTAGAAGGGAACATTGAGAGTCCCCGTGCCCCGGGGGGGCGCAAATCAACCTCATGAGAGTATTCAGATCAGGGCTCTCTTATAATTGTAATAATAATGCAACTGTAATAATGAGTAATGAGGGAGGGAACGGTGGTATGGTTTCCTCACATCTGCCTTTTATTATACTCAGCTTCTGTCTGTCTGTCTGTCTGTCTGTCTATCTGTCTGCTTGCGTTGTTTCATGCGTGTCTGTCTTTGTTTACAAGTCTAATTGATATGCTTGGCTTTCTGTTTCTTTTGATTTCCTTAAAATTAGCTTGGAGTTTCTGCCTTTGCCCCCTTGCTCTCTGCCTCCCTCTATCTCTCCCTCTCAGCCTCCCTCTCTGTCTCTCCCTCTCTCTCTCTCCTTTCTCTCTCCCCCTCTCTTTTTCTTTCCCTCCCTCTCACCCTCCCTCTCTTGCCATCCCTCCCTCGGCTTCCCTCTCTCCCTCTCTAGCCCTCCCTCTCTCCCTCCAACTGGTTTTACATAAGTTGCAGCCCTTCTCCAAGCTGTTCCTTTGTTCCTCGGCAGATGTCAGACAGAAACGTGGCTTCTCCGTCGCTCCTCCCAGAGCGGGATCACTCTGAGAGCCTAACAATGCCACCTCACCACGGAGAACTGCTCGCACCTCCCAGCTGAGAGCGTTAAAACCCCACCTCACCACGGAGAACTGCTCGCACCTCCCAGCTGAGAGCCTTAGAACCCCACCTCTCCACGGAGAAACGCTCGCTCCTCCCGAACTGCAGCTCCAAAACACTTTGCAATGCCCAGACACACAAGCCTTAAAGGCACCCAGTGCAACTTTCGAGGCTTAAAAATAAACATTCAATTTCTAGTCTTTTTTACACGTAGTAAGTTTCAATAACTCCATACCATTACATACCGACATTCAAGCAGCAAAGATGAGACGTCGTTGTGTGGTGAGAACTGATAGAAAATCGATAACAACAACAATGCCGCCATTTTCTTTATTTTTTGTAACCTACAATAAATAAAGCAGGCTTCCAGTCAATGGAAAAATGGCTTCTCCCCACCGGCGATTGTTGTTGTTTATGATTTTCTATCAGTTCTCACCACACAACGACGTCTCATCTTTGCTCCTTGAATGTCGATATGTAATGGTATGGAGTTATTGAAACTTACTACGTGTAAAAAAGACTAGAAATTGAATGTTTATTTTTCATTGAATGTTTACATAAAGTTGCACTGGGTGCCTTTAAGGGAAAACTGCAAACGCCACTAACAAACTAACACAAGTAAAACCCTCAACATGAGAAGGGAAGTGAGTGATGTCACAAGATGAACGTTTCAGAATTCGGACTAAATCTCCCTCATTCAAGGCAGTTGGCATACATAGTGGTGTGTGTTCTCATGTCGGTTGTGGAAGGGGTTTGCATAGAGGAGAGGTGTCAGTAACAAAACGTCGTAACGCACACTTAGTGGAACCCGTGTTGTTAAGAGTGCTTGAGCAGACAGTGTAATAACCGGCCCCGGGAAACACCTCGTCAAAGAGGTCAGGGCTCCTGAAGAGGGCTCCCCATGAAGAAAACTACAATGTATTATATCATCTAAATTATCTTTCTGGTGAACAAAGTCATTCATTTACCTTGTTATGTTTTCATTGCGTATTCATAGCCTGCGTGGGACCGTGGAGGGGAAATGTTCAATGTTAAAAGTCAACATTAATTTTCAATGATGAAAGACAAAAGACTGAGACCGGGAAACACAAAGTGATTCATTATCCGATGGCAGGATTTTAAATACACACACTACTAAGTTTTTAATGCTTCGGGAACATTGGGATCAAACAGTGGTGGATTCTCTTTAGGGCTGTGTTTTATGAAATATTGATCTTGTGGATCTAGGTGAACAGTGTTAACTTGTTTCAAAAGTTTGAATCAGTTTCATCATTGTAAACCGCATGAAACATGGATGTTAACACAGGTCTGAGATGAGTTTGGATTCTTGTGCAAACGTACATTATGTTCAATCATTTGTTTGATGCTTGCACATTATCTTTTATTTCAAAAGTGATTTTCAGTGTGTGTGTGTGTGTGTGTGTGTGTGTGTGTGTGTGTGTGAGTATGTGTATGTTTGTGTGTGTGTGTGTATTTCTGTGTGCGTGTGTGTGCGTGCGTGTGTGTGTGTGTTTGTAAACATCCCCACTAGCTTCCAACACCAGCGTTGCCACGGTGAATCGGAAAGATGGAATCGAAGTCACAGTCAACATTGCCGACTGCCTTGGTTCAAAAAGGACTCAAGTTTCTTGCAGATAGCCTCACTTACCTGAGGACCTGAAGGTGGCCACTCACCTGAAACGCTTTGTTTTCATGCTCAGACCAGTATCTTTGCCCTGTGTACACAGCAACATTCAACCAGTGGTGATGAAGAGTCATGGCCTCACAGAGACTCTTCCTCTCCAGCAGAGAGCTGAAATCACTGCACGTTGGAAGGACCTCACATTGGACATAATTCCATGTCTGAAAGGACAGTCTCTGTCACCCACATGGCACGCCATGCATTATTAAAGGCTGCAGGCTGCCAGTGCATATTGACCGGCAGCACAGCATCGCAAATGAGGCCCAGACACACGCTCAGATACGGCCTGAAGACAGAAACGGTCACAGTGGAAATGCAGCATGTTATTATAGAGACATTTTTCACAAGTGCTGTATAGGACGATGGATCGATGCGCTCTGCGTATTATTTGTGTGTGTGTGTGTGTTGTGTGTGTGTTGTTCAAGAGATGCATCCGACAGATCCATGAAGGGTACATTCACAAGATTGGCTCTGGATGTGTGTGACACTGACACTCTCTCTCTGTGTCTGTCTGTTTCTGTCTCTCTCTCTCTCTCTCTCCATCTCTCTGTCTCTCTCTCTTCCCCTCCGACTCTTTCTCTCTCTCTCTCTCTCTCTCTCTCTCTCTCTCCCTCTCTCTCTCTCTCTCTCTCTCTCTCTCTCTCTCTGTCTCATCTCTCTGTCTCTATCTCTCTCTGTTTCTATCTCTCAGTCTCTATCTCTCTCTGTCTCTATCTCTCTCTATCAAAGAGTCCGTCTCTGCGTGTGAGCATGGTGTCAAGGCGCTGTCAGCTGTGTGTGGGGGCGAGGTGGAGGGAGATGGAGGGAGATGGAAGGAGATGGAGGCAGGTGGAGGGAGGTGAAGGGAGGTCGAAGGAGGTGGAGGGAGCTGAAGGGAGCTGGAGGGCTCTGGAGGGAGGTTGAGGGAGCTGGAGGGAGGTGGTGGGAGATGGAGGGAGATAGAGGGAGATGGAGCGAGGTCAAGGATGCGGCCTCCACGTCTCTTAGCCCACAGATCATCCCTGTCCCGCAGCAGCCTCAAGGCCCATCAGGGGGTCCCTCCCCTGGCCGCGCTACGTGTAGACGACTGAGGAACCGTGTGTGTGTGTGTTGGAGGGTTCATCTATGCTTTCATGATCTTCTTTGCGTGTATGTTTGTGTGCTTGTGTGCATGATATTGTGTATGTGTTTGTGTGTATGTGTGTTTGTGTGTGTTTATGCGTGTGCATGCATGTTCTTGTGAATGAGTGTGGGTGTGTGTGTGTGTGTTTGTGTGGGTTTAGGTGTGTGTTTGCAGGGTCTTGTGAGTGTGTGTTTTGTACAAACAAACATTTGTGAAATTTCAGCGGGAGGTTAGGGGAGCAGGGGGAACAAACAGACCCTTAACCACAGTGCAGATGATCAGCTGGGGACAGGAGGGGGTCCAGTGAGGAGACACCGAGAGTTCGCTGCAGCCCGCTGCGGACTAGCTGACCCCTAACCATGAGGGTTGTCACGGTAACAATAAGATGTTGACCCCTAACCCTGAGTGTTGTCAAGGTAACAACAACATGCTGACACGTATCCCTGAGGGTTGTCATGGTAACATCAACATGCTGGCCCCTAACCCTGAGGGTTTTCATGGTAACATCAACATGCTGGCCCCAAACCCTGAGTGTTGTCATGGTAACAACAACATGCTGATCCCCTAACACTAAGTGATGTCATGGTAACAACAAAACGCTGAACCCCTGACCCTTGGGGATGTCATGGTAACACTAATTTATCAACACAGACGGTGAAAAACCAACCACACAATGGAGTGGGATTGAGGCTTGTCAGAAGCGCTTTGTGTTAGTGTAGCTTTTTGTTAGCGTTGTGCGCCCGCTGGTTGTGTGTGTTTCATTGTCCCTCTCGTTCATAGTTCCCAGACAGTATACTGCTGTGGTGTTGATGGTTGTCATGGAGAATGGACCGTGTGTGGTGAGGAGAATGTAATGGGCAGAAGGAGGAAGGACTGTGAGATGGGTCCAGAGAATACACGTTTCTTGTTTCTGTGTTTGTGGTGTGGGCTTGATGTATAGTCTGTGGTAATACTTCAGATAACTGTGTACAACATGCTTAAAGGCACATCATTGAAACTCCCTTGGTCTCAACATGGCTCATAAAATGCAACACAACAACGTGTATAGTGGCACTCCGTCTCACTCCTACTCGTCCTCTGTACCACTTGTTGGAGTCAGCTAACAGCGTTTGCAACGCGGGCGAAAAGACAAGACAATGTTCCTTCGTTTTTAAATGTTTACTTGAAAGACTTCAAATAAAATACACGTCTTCAACGATATAAACTACGGTCTTACGCACGGTCAAAAAACAGTGTAGCCATTTATACCTCACTAAATTATGCATTTTAACAGTTTTACACATTATGAATTATCATAAAATTACTATTAGCATTTTTTAATCATTTTAAACCAAATATTTATTATAAATCAATTATTTGCATATTGGCTCTTACATCGTGCTTGATGTGAAACAGGATACCCTTGCCCCCTCTTCCCTGTCACCTCATCTCCACTTCCTGCCTCTCCACTCCTCTCCCCACCATCAGAACACGTGCTATGCGCATTACAGCAGTCCTCTCCTCTCCTCTCCTCTTCCCCTCTCCCCTCTCCTATCCTGTCCTCTCCTTCTCTGCTCTCCTCATCTCTACTCTCCCCTCCTCTTCTCTCCTCTCCACTCCCCTCCTCTCCTCTCCTCTCCTCTCCTCTCCTCTCCTCTCCTCTCCTCTCCTCTCCTCTTCTCCTCTCCTCTCCACTCCTCCCCTCCTCTTCTCACCTCTCCCCTCCCCTCTCCTCCCCTCCTCTCCACTCCTCTCCTCTTCTTCTCTACCTCTCCTCTCTTCTTCTCCTCTAGCTCTCCTCTCCTCTCTCTTCTCATCTCTCCTCTTCTCCTCTCCTCTCCCCTCCTCTCCTCTGCTCATGTTTTATCAGTTGAAAATTATTCTTACAACCTTTGACGGTTGATATGTTTGGACGATTATGTTCTGGATTGGCTATGTGCATTTAAATGGCTCATGTATTCAAATGCACATTAGAGGACTTGCACACGTAATATACACATACACACACACACACACGGACATACAAACACATACACACACACACACACACACACACACACACACACACACACACACACACACACACACACACACACACACACACACACACACAAACACACACACACACACACACACACACACACACACACACACACACACACACACACACACACACACACCTACACACACACACAATAACACCATCTTGCAGATGTTGTCAAAGCACACTTGGCTTATCCTTTCAGGCAAGGTTAAGCATGAATAATGAATAAACCAACAATTCCCGCTTATCCAATATATTCTTGTGGGTGGTGTGCAGGAGGCTGCGGAGGTTCCTCGTGGTTCCCAGTCCTCCTGTGTGAGCTACTCTCGTGACTTCCCACCGCATGCTGCTACACAGCCCTGTCACTCTGCAGAAACAGCTGTGCGAACAACCGCCATCAACCACTTGTCTGGTAATTGCGCCCAATGTCACTGTTTAGCCCCTTAGTAAGAACTCAATCAAAGGAACATGCCTTCTGTCTCCTCCTTTCAACACCACCGCTAACCTGTTAAGCCCTCACAGAGAGGCGTGTGTGTGTGTGTGTGTGTGTGTGTGTGTGTGTGTGTGTGTGTGTGTGTGTGTGTGTGTGTGTGTGTGTGTGTGTGTGTGTGTGTGTGTGTGTGTGTGTGGATACATGCATATATTTTAACATGATACAGTAGAGTGGGATAGAGTAGACTAGAGTGAGATTGAATAGAGGAAGAGAACTGCGTGAGATAGACAATATAGAAAGGAATAGAGTTGTGTAAAATTGTAATGAATGAATGGAGTAAAGGGGGATAGAGTGGTGTGGTATAGAACAGGAAAGAGTAGAACAGAGTGGGACCAGTGGAAGCAGGTTATAGGATGGGCTCCAGCCTGAAAGAGAAGGAGGAGTCCCTCCCAGTCTCAGGTCCCGAACAGAGGAGTGAGGGGGGATGCTCACTCCTCCGCCTGTGGTTGGTGTACAAGGTCGATGAGGCGGTGAGTGTGGTTTAGCATTATCTGACACAAACAAAGGCCTGGTGGCCTTAACTTGGCTATCGTGATTCACAGCGTGAGGTAACCTTTTGGATTAAATATCAACCTTCTTCCTACATATCATGCATGTGTGAGTGTATTCGCTATATTGCAACGGTTTCATGGCCCTCTTAAGGGCTGATTGTAGTTCCACGTTCACGGAACGCGATGACCACGAAGATGCTTCGACGCAGTCATGAACCATGCAAATCAGGTTTCTGTGTGTAGCCGGTGATACTAGCCAGTATCAGTACCCCACAATCAGGAACTGGCATCACTTATTCTGACAATGTTTGGCTCAACCGATACGTGTGAGTCTAGCTTTTCTCATATGAATGCCATCAGAACAAGGGCACCTATGAGATGCTGCATGAGTTTCTCAGGATGAGCCAAACTAGGCAAACAAGGCAGTGCAATCTTTCTCACTGACTCACTGGCTAAAATGTCTCATATGTACAGTAGTTCTGTTTTGTGATGATTCAAACAAAATTGTTTAATTCTAAATACGTGTCCAAAATATGTGATAACAAAATATTTGTAATAATACGATTAAAAGTGAAGAAGGTAGGAATGCGTCTGACAAGTTTATTCCATGTAGTAGTAGTACTATATATATTAAGTTAACACTACTTTAAGTACGATTTATTTGTAGCGATTCATTCACATAGTTGTTTGGCCTCTGTTTGGCCCATGAACCCCCAGTGGTTTTTCTTTTCGGCCCACTTGTTAAGGAGGTTGAATAGCCCTGGCGTAAGGGGTCCGTAACCCCCTTGCGTTGCGTGAACGTGGGATCATAATGAGCCCATCAGATCCAATGCACTATGGGAAACTTCCTCGGATGTAACACAATATCCACATTGAAAATGGTGTGTTTGGGATAGTGCTCCAGAGGTAACCACCTGTGGGATTAGTTATACTTCAGACAAAGGCCGTTAATGTCAACTGAGAAATGCAGAACATTGGGTCAGCAGCTGTTCCAATGACAGTTGATGCCACTCCCAGATTGAGGAAGTGGCGTGGTGTGGGGTGTAGGGATTAACTCCACAGGGACATTAAGGGAAAACAGAAAGTGGGGCAGGCAGGAAGAAAACACAGTGACTGGCAGACACAGGCTAAAGGAACACAACAAAGAGACAAACAAAGGAGACCTAGAGCTTCTCTAGATGAGATCCCAACGTTTTAAAGAGAGATTGCAGATAGCAAGATAAAAAAAAAATGTTATAGACCGGCATTATGGATTCCTGCAAACCAAGCAGGGAAGAGATGCACTTATTTGTCAACTCATACACAATCTTCTCTCAGAGCATTTCTCTCACTGATGGATGCCGGTTGCATTTAAAACAAATGACATGCAAACGATAGCTGTTAAATCTTACGTAAAGCACCTCTGAAAACATAAAGACACGGGTGAGCAGCAGAGGTAATTGACAAAGGTTGACAAACGAGCCAGCACAGGGCTCACTAGAACCCGCTCAACATGTCGCCATCAGCATCGTGTCAACCGAAGGAATTCAATTACATTCAATTTCACAATGTCAGTAACCAATCAACGTACACAGAGTGATGGCATCATTTATGAGTGACAGCGGTGAGTTGCCGCTGGTTTTTGCCAGGAGACGGAAGCTGCTTGAGTTGTTTTTCACCTTCCAGAGCATCAGGAGCCATGAAGCCCCTCTCATTGATTACTGTGGTGGCGTTTTCACCGAAATGATGAAGCTGAAGGGAGGCTCCTTAAACCCAAGGCTCCACTGCTCCAGGGCAGTGGAGGACACAGGTTACAGCTACACCTGAGACACAATCCACCCGTCCATCAGTCCATCAACCAGCACCATCAATCCGTCCACCCCTTCGTTGACTGTCCAAACGATGAGACAAGAAGCGACCAACCACCCTGATCCACTCCATCTTACCATCCGTCTTTCTGAATATGAAGACTAAACCTTATCTGTTCCAGTCTCAGCCAAACAGCCCACGTGTTGTTATGGAGCAGCGACCCGGACGTGTGCTGTCTAGATGGTGCTTAGTGAGAGCACTTGTCACCAAGGCTGTTGTTACTGCATACGGGACACAGCCACCGCAGGCTGCGTCACATCTGACAATCCACCCTGATCTCAGAGACATCAGCTGTGGGAAACAAACCTGAATGAAGTCAGAAAGGACCTGCAGCCACGGGAGAGAGAAGGGAAGTCAGAGAGGAAGAGAGAGAGAGAGAGCGCGAGAGAGAGAGCGAGAGAGAGAGAGAGAGAGAGAGAGAAAGAGAGAGAGAGAAGGAGAGCGAGAGAGAGAGGGAGAGAGAGGGAGCGCGAGAGAGAGAGGGAGAGAGAGAGAGAGAGAGAGTGAGAGAGCACAAACACAACAAGTTATTCACACATCATGCATAGTATAAACAGATAATATCAAACAAACACACATACACAGACACTAACATTGGACACACACACACACACACATACACATCAGACACACACACATTGACAACACCCTAAGATTGTGATCACACACAGGTGTAAATCAACACGGAGACATGCGCTGCATCTTAATATTAATGAAGCATGCATGGGTTAACGATGTGTGTGCGCCCGAAGAGCCGCCAGAGCAGCACCTGAGCCAACAGATGTCAGCTTTATGCACTGTTCCCCGTGTAGCACACAGACAACACACACACACATACACAACACACAAACACACACACACACACACACAGACAACAGACAGACGCACACAGACACCAAGACAGACAGACAACAGACACACACACACACACGCACACACACAAACACACATACACACAGACACACCAACGCACACAAACAACACACACACAATCACAAACATACTCCAACACACAACAACACAAACCAACACACACACAAACACATACACACACACATACACACACAAACATGTACACACACACACACACATAGATAGAGATCGCAAAACAAACACAACAACACACACATACAACCACACACACACACCCACTCACACGCACACCAACACACACAAGCACACACACACACACATACACACACACTAATACACCAACGCACACTAACAAACCAACACAGATACACAAACACACACACAACCACAACAACTTACATATACTCACACACACACACACACACAAACACACACACACAAACACACACACACACACACACACACTAATACACCACCCGGCGCCGCTTTGGTGCCCAAAGCGGCAACTCACCTCTAGCCCAGAGTCCTCTGCCTGTCTCTTTCTTCCTTTATGTGACCTGCTTCTACGCATCCTTTCAGTTGTTCATTTGCTTTAATTTAATATCTCTGGTTTCCTACGGTTCTCTACACCCCCCGATAAGGCGGTGTCGTTGTGTTTAGCGTTGTGATCTTCATCGGGTGTTTACCCTGCGCTCCTCGCTGAACGGCTCTCAGCGCCTCGGCCTTCACGCCTGTCCCGTCCGCCGCTCGTAACGTCCTCGTCTGATCGACGTGCCGGCATCGCCACGCCACGCTGCCTCCCGAATCACGACTCCAGGATGTTTGTGTAACGTGGTGCGAAGCTGTTGCCAGGCTTCCACGGTGATCCTGTTATTGGTGAAGATGTGACACATGAGAT
>NC_082384.1:1146326-1178826 GCF_031168955.1 Gadus macrocephalus
GTACTACATGGGATAATTGCAGTGAATGCTTTCATATCTATTGTAAACCCTGCCGTTTTAGATACATGCCCATTTTGTTCTTTTAGAGAGACAATTTTTCACTGTTTTTTATATTGTTGCAGATTGACACCGTTATTTACTCTGCTTAGAAGTTTGTTAAATTCCTTTGGAGAGAATTTTAGCGAGCAGGTTTTTATTTTTTGTTTTTCATATGGCAAGATGAAAAAGAAAAAAGGGAGATTGATTAATTTCTTGTTTGGGCAAGCAAAACTTGCGATCTACTATAGTAGAAAGCAGAAAATAAACAGTGGTCAAGCTAAAGAGTGTGTTGCAACTTTCAAGGGTTTGGTAAAAGCAAGGATTTTACTAGATTTTAAGTATTATGAAGAGATGAAAGATCTGGATTCTTTTAAAAACATTTGGGATGTTGATGGTGTTTTATTTTCTTTTGTTGATGGTGAGTTACACTTTGTGCATGGTATAGGTTAATATATCTGTTTTGGTAAAGCTAATTTAGCTTAAAAAGAAAAAGAAAAAAAGAAACGACCATTGTAAATTAAGAAATGTAACAATAAAGTCATTTTAAAAATCAAAAAATCTCTCTCGCTCTCATCCATCTCTCTCACTCTCGCTCCCCCTTTCTCCCTCTGATCCATCTCCCTTTCTCTCTCTCTCTCTCTCTCTCTCTCTCTCTCTCTCTCTCTCATCACTCTCTCTCTCTCTCTCATCCATCTCTCTCACTCTCGCTCTCTCACTCTCGCTCTCCCACTCTCTCCCTCTCTCTCTCTCTCTCTCTCTCTGATCCATCTCTCTCTCTCTCTCTCTCTCTCTCTCTCTCTCTCTCTCTCTCTCTCTAATTCAAAAAACTTTATTGGCATACTATTGTGGTAAACCAAACAGTGTCGTCAAATCATTTACAGTGTTACAAATATTATGTATAATAACAAAAGAGAACGTCAGAACAATATGTACATATAACAACCTATAACAATGTAACATAACATACAGATGTACACATGTACATATAGCAATAATAGTAATATTAAAATACAATTAAATGAATGTAAGGAGTAGAATTTAATCCTCTCATGTTGTGGCAAGCTGAAATAAACTGTCCTACGAGGACAGAGCTCTCTTTTCTCTCTCCTATTAATATTTTAAGTTGGTCTTCATGGGAGTTTATAAAATGTGGGTATTTTTGGCCGAATTTGCTAAAATATACTAGGCGGAAATTTTTGAATTTGGGTTTCTATGTGGGTTTCTTGCCTGTTTCTATGGCAAGGCTGTGAGCGCTCAGTCTGTACTTTGTTAACATTACTCTGTTTCTAACATCAGTCACTGTGGTCAGGTAGGGGGCCACAGTTTACTGTCTATTTAGTGCCAGATAACAATGCATTTTGCTGTGTGTGTGTGTGTGTGTGTGTTTTAGTGTTCCAATGGGTGAGGTAGGTTTGTTTCTGATGTGTTAGAATTTGGTTATATTTAAGCCAATATTTAATTGATCGTTTTTGGATTTTTAATAGCAGGGGATACTTGCCTAATTCAGCTCTGCAGGCATTGTTAGTGGTTGTCCTGTGTACCTGCAAAATGCTCTTACAAATTCAGTGTTTGCAATTTCTCAGATTTCTCAGATGTGCTATTGCTTTTCCACTCTGAAATATCCACTCTGAAATATCTGCTTTTCCGCTATGAAGCAGGTCGAGTCTTGGTAGGCAATGGCTTTAAATAAGAGGAGCAAGCGTTGTCCAGACAGACAGGCAGCGTGACAACCAGAAAGACAGACAGACAGGCAGGCATGCAGGCTAAAGGATGGAGAGGACTCATTTGCTACCAATTCTTTCCATTCATCTCTCTCTTTCTCCACAATCATCACCCATCAGTTACAGCCTTTCTAGCCGATATGTTCTCTCTGCCTATACATGGAGCCACCATCATCACCCATCTATATATTTCAACCCTCTCTCTCTCTCTCTCTCTCTCTCTCTCTCTCTCTCTCTCTCTCTCTCTCTCTCTCTCTCTCTCTCACAGCTTTGTTCTGTGTTGACTTTGTCTTTACTTTTGACGAAAAATCGAAGTAACTGACAAGCAACTAAGAATTGTAAGGCAGAGTTTGGGGCTTGATGAGGCGTCCCCTGCTCTGCCAAAGTCTAATCAGCAGTTTGCAGAGAGCAGAATTATCATCCGTCAGATACGAATGGAGAGGATAGAGGACCTCCACATCCATCAGTGACTGTCTGCTGGCTGACCTGTCTGTCTGCCTTTAGGTCAATCCCTCTAAGGTAGATGAGTACTGCCAAAAAAGGAACCAAAATTATCAACCCTATATGATCGAAAAAAAATACTCAACAACCCTAGCAATATACAAGCGAAAGAGAGGGGACGGAACAGAAAGGCAAAAGACCCATACAACGTGCCGTAACAATCACAAGATCACGGTTTAACTAACAAGCTCCTCAAGGACTGAGCTTCCAAATCTGAGGTCATCCTTCGTCTGCTTGTTATAAAGTCCTGTCTGAGAGTCCCGTATGTGTGTGGGTCTGTGCGCATGTCCTTATGTGTGTGTGTGTGTGTGTGTGTGTGTGTGTGTGTGTGTGTGTGTGTGTGTGTGTGTGTGTGTGTGTGTGTGTGTGTGTGTGTGTGCATGCGTGCGTGCGTGCGTGCCAGCATGCGTGCGTGCGTGTCCTACGGAGAACTGCCATGATGAAGTGGTGTACAGTAGCTTAGGAGAACCTCAGCCTCCCAGTGTTGAGGGGCAGAGGTCCAGGCATTGCCTGCTTCACCTGAACCACAACCAGGGTCAATTGTTAGCCATCAAGCACAGCTATAAATAAAACAACTTCCCTGTTTGTGCTGAGCTTGGTCTTTGTTGTGTGTGTGTGTGTGTGTGTGTGTGTGTGTGTGTGTGTGTGTGTGTGTGTGTGTGTGTGTGTGTGTGTGTGTGTGTGTGTGTGTGTGTGTGTTGTGTGTGTGTGTGTGTGTGAGAAAGAGTTACTGAGAGAAAATGCAATGCATTGGTGTATGTTACCATGGTGATAGGAGACTCCAACATGTCACTCACTCACGCACACGCACACGCGCACACGGGCACACACACACACTTGTGTGTGTGTATTCAGATAGGAAAGGGAAGTATATCAAGTTCATTATCAATAATAGATCAAGGTCTCCCTCTCTCTCCCTCTCTCGCACTATCTTTCTTTCTCTATCTCACTCTCTCTCACTCTCCCTCTCTACATCTCTCACTCTATATTTTCTCTCTCTCGCACTCTTTTTCTCTGTTTCTTTCTTTCTCTCTCTCTGTCACTCCCTGTCTCTCTCTCTCTCTTCCCCTCTCTCTCTCCCTCCATCTGTCACTCTCTTTCACCTTGTCTCTCTCTGTATCCCTCTCTCTCTCCTGCTCTCTCCCACTCTCTCTTTCCAGCTCTGTCTCCCTCCCACTCGCGGTATTTGTTTTCTTTTCCTCAGATTTTCGATTTTTGACAGAACAGGGTTGGAGTTTGAATCAAATGTGAGTGTTTGTAAGTGTGTGTGTGTGTGTGTGTGTGTGTGTGTGTGTGTGTGTGTGTGTGTGTGTGTGTGTGTGTGTGTGTGTGTGTGTGTGTGTGTGTGCACTGCTGGCATGTGTGCATGTGTTCTAACCCTAACTGTAACGCTGTGTCTCTATCAGAGTCTATTGATGCTCCATTAAGCATGCTTTTTTTAACCACTTGATTGTGTTTGTTAGTGTGCCAAACACACATGTGACGTAGCAACAGTTGAAGAGCATGTATGTGTAGCAAGGATTAGATAGCAACTCAGTTTTTGAATCAGATAGCTAAGCTGACCAGAGAGAAGCCCAATATCTACCAGGCTGGACAACCGCTCGTCATGCAAGGCTCATCCGTCACCAGAAGAATTAATCAGAGAATTGTTAAACAAAGACTCCACCAGCGCATCTACACCACCATCTACTGCCGGCAAAAGGTGTGTGTGTGTGTGTGTGTGTGTGTGTGTGTGTGTGTGTGTGTGTGTGTGTGTGTGTGTGTGTGTGTGTGTGTGTGTGTGTGTGTGTGTGTATGTGCGTGTGTGTTTGCGGTGTGTAGTAGCGCAAACAACGATCCAGGCTTCATAGAAGCTCATTTGAAATTAATAGTTCTCTCTTTTTATAAACCTCATGAATACATAGAAAAAACTAATGATTTCACAAACTCTAAGTAGGCCACCTGTTTCAGCAACATGGTCTCACAGGAATCCGTGAAATGACTACGGTCGGACGCTTAACTCGAAATCCGTGGCCACATCACGGAAACACGCCGATATCCGTGTGTGAGCCACGGACTAACAGTGTCATTTACTTGCATTGGAGCAAATTCCGTGGCCACATCACGGACAATTGAAGTGATTCTGTCAGACCACCACGGATTTTGAGTTAAGCCCCCGCTGTGGTCAAATGTGGCACACACACAGATTGAAACGGGAGCACACACACAGATTGAAACGGGAATCTGTGTGTATCATTGTCATTGTCATTTACTTGCATTGGAGCAACTTCCGTGGACACAACAAGGACAATTTAAGTGTTTCAGTGAGACCACCCCGGGTTTTGAGTTAAGCCCCCGTGGTCGACTCGCTCGTTGAAACGGGGATCCGTGTGTGAGCCACGGAACAGCAGCGTCATTAACTTGCATTGGAGCGAATTCCGTGGCCACATCACGGAAATCAACGTGTTTCCGTGATGTGTCCACGGATTTCGAGTTATTCGTCCGTAGTCATTTCACGGATTCCTGTGAGACCAGGTTGCCTGTTTTGTTGAAAAAAATTAATCAATCTCTGACTAGCCTCACATTAGTTGCAGATTCCACATACAGCCTTTGTTGATGAGGAACGTGGAGAAAAGAGTTTACAGTTCAGAACATCAGTGAAGTAATTAGGACACGTAGAATAATGAGCGCTAATCAAACACTGATTTCTGGTATGAGAGCTATGGAAAATTCTATCCAACCTTCCCCTGTTCATGATGTACAAATCCAAAATCGATTGAACTCGACAAGAAATATACCCAAGACACAATAACTGAAACCCACTACAACATAAGAGAGAAACACAAACGTACCAACAGAAGCAACAGTTGCATTATGGATTTTTAATTTAGTGAAAGGCAGTCAATGCACAACTTAA
This sequence comes from Gadus macrocephalus, assembly GCF_031168955.1. Lineage (NCBI taxonomy): Eukaryota > Metazoa > Chordata > Actinopteri > Gadiformes > Gadidae > Gadus > Gadus macrocephalus. The sequence goes on from NC_082384.1 coordinate 1,151,484, forward strand.
ATCAGTCTGGAACAGGAGTTGTTTGGCGTTAAAATGTTTAAAACTGTGTGTGTGTCTGTGTTTAGATGATTATGTGTGTGTGTATGTGTATGTGCGTGTCTTTGTGTGTGTGTGCATGTGTGTGGTTGGGCATCCGTGCGTGCCTGTGTGTGTGTGTGTGTGTGTGTGTGTGTGTGTGTGTGTGTGTGTGTGTGTGTATTCATGTTGTTTTGTGTGTGCGTGTGCGTGCGTGCGTGTTCATCCATGAGTGGGCAAATGGTATTTTTTTCGACATGACACAGGTGCAGCAAACAGAAGGCTTGGCAGACCAACTGCTGTAAGTGTTGCCAAGCTTTGGAAATGTCCTGCTTATGAAAGAGCATACACACCCACACACACATGCACCTACAAATGTACGTACACACATACAAACACGCATACACACACCCACATGCACTCAAACCCAAAAGCACACACATGCACGCAAACCCACACGCACACACACGCACACGCACTGATTGTCATGTTTGTTCTACAGCAGCTGGTCTGCCAGCAGCCGTGGGCGCTGGGTGCAGATAGTGTGCAGGGTGACACCTGTCGGTCACTCAGGTAAGACAGGTGTACAATTGGCTCAGATGATTCACAAATAACTACGCTTACCTGGCGCTCAGGGATTCAATCGTATTCCAACGATGTGGGAAAGCAATGGTTTTAAATCGTTGACAGAGTGCATAGTGTAACGCAAACCGTTCCTCACAACACCCAGGGTGGACCCCTGCGTTCTGTGGCAGACCCATGCCTTAGTATAGGATTTAGAATGGCTGTAGGATGTAGGATTGCTGTAGGATGGCTGTAGGATGTAGGATGGCTGTAGGATGTAGAATCGTTGTATGGTGGAGGATGGCTGTAGGATGTAGGATTGCTGTAGGGTCGCTGTAGGACGTAGGATCAGTGTAGGATGTAGGGTCGCTGTAGGATGTAGGGTCGCTGTAGAATGTAGGATGGCAGTAGGATGGGTGTAGGATGTAGAACTGCTGTAGGATGGCTGTAGGATGTATGACGGCTGTAGGATGGCTGTGTGACCGCTGTAGGATGTAGGATGGCTGTAGGATGTAGGACTACTGTAAGTTTAGGATCGGGGGGCTGAACGGATGGATGCAAGGCTGCGTATCGCTAGCCGATTCAATTCAATTCAATTTTATTTGTATAGCCCTTAATCACCATTACAGTCTCAAAGGGCTTAACAGGCCAAATATTTGTGACACCCCCCTTTACCCATGCCCCCACACGGGCAAGAAAAAACTCCCTTGAATCAGCAAGGAAGAAATCTTGAGAAGAAACGCAGTGTAGGGGATCCCTTCTTCCAGGGATGGTCAGGAGTGCAATGGGTGCCACAATTGGCATACAGGTAAATACATGTACATCATATTTAAAAAGGTGATGGGGTTCTGGCCGGTTATCCATGAGGAGAGTCCAGGCATCCAGTCCAGCACCCGCAGCACGCTACAACTGACAGAATAGTGAATTAGAACGGAAAAGTACATAGTGGGAATGTATAATGTAATAAGAAAAGCACAAGCAAACAGAGTAGTCTTCACTACGCATCTGTTGTTTTCACACTCCAAATGCAAGATTGTAGAGGTGCGTTTTGAGCTTCCCTTTGAATAGCTCCACAGAGTCAGCTTCCCTGATCACTGATGGCAGCCTATTCCATAAAAAGGGGGCTCGATAGGCAAACGCTCTCTGTCCAGCCGATTTCTTTTTAACCTTCGGCAATGAAAGAAGGCCGGCTCCCGAAGACCGGAGAGACCGAGAAGGACTATAAGGAATGATCAGGTCCTTCAGGTACAATGGAGATAGTCCATGCAAGGCTTTATAGGTTAGCAATAGCACCTTAAAGTCTGATCTGAAAGTTATTGGTAGCCAATGTAAAGAGGCGAGAATAGGTGTAATATGATCAAACTTTCTCGTTCTGGTAAGCAATCTAGCTGCCGCATTGTGTACCAGCTGTAGACTCTTTGTAGTAGAGTTCGGTAATCCCGAGAACAGTGCATTGCAATAGTCCAGTCTTGACGAGACAAACGCATGAATCAGTGTCTCTGCATCCACTACAGATAACATTGATCTGATTCGTGCAATGTTTCTCAAATGGAAAAAGGCAATTCTAGTTATACTTCTTATATGCTGATCAAAGCATAGTTGAGGGTCAAGCAAAACACCAAGATTTCTGACGGATGCACTCTGTGGGATGGCGAAGCCATCCAACCACAGAGAGACATCCTCAAACTTTTCCCGGTCCCGCTTCGAGCCGATAATCATCAGCTCTGTCTTCCCAGTATTAAGCTGTAGAAAGTTTTGTGACATCCAGCCCTTCACAGCAGCCAAACAGGACTCAACCTTTTGAATCTGGGCAGAATCCCCGGGATCTACAGGAATGTAGAGCTGGGTGTCATCCGCATAGCAATGGAAACTAATTCCGAAGCCGCGGATAACGTCACCGAGGGGAAGCATATAAATTGCAAAAAGCAATGGACCAAGAACCGACCCTTGTGGTACGCCAAAGCGCAATTTACAATGCTTCGATTCTGCACCCTCATGAAGCACAAATTGGGTTCTATCTGTGAGGTATGATTCAAGCCAACCAAGAGCCGTACCCCCGATACCAACATAGTGTTCAAGACGGTGAAGAAGAGTGCTATGGTCAATCGTATCAAACGCAGCGCTCAGATCCAACATCACAAGCATTGTGCTTGTATTTTTATCCAAAGCAAGAAGGATGTCATTTACAACTCTTGTAATAGCAGTTTCAGTTGAGTGGAAATTCCTGAACCCCGACTGGAAAGGTTCGAAGAGATTATTCCTCGTCAAATAGTCAACAATTTGCTTTGCTACAATCCTTTCCTGTACATTAGACAAGAAGGGCAGATTCGATATAGGCCGATAGTTCCTGACTAATTCAGGATCTAGGCCAGGCTTTTTGAGTAGCGGTTTTAACACCGCAGCCTTGAAATTGGAAGGAACAATTCCTGTTGAAAACGAAAGATTCATAAGCAAGAGGATAACAGGCCCCACCGTTGGAAAAAGTTCCTTAAGAACCCTAGAAGGGAGCGGATCCAACATACAAGTTGTTGGCTTTGAGGCCTTTATCACCCTTTCAAGTTCCACCAAGGAAATCGCCTTAAACTCCAAAAGAGTTGCGTCAGAGTTCACCATCCTACTTGGCAGAACCCCATCCTGCCCCACAGGATGTGTAGGATTAGCCGCCCGGTAAGCATCAATTTCCTCTCTAATTGATTGAATCTTATTCTCAAAGAAATCCATGAATTCACCTGCCAAGATCGAGGAGCCTACGGTCTGATTCTGTTTCTGAGTGAGACTCCTCACCGTGTCAAAAAGAAACTTAGGATTATTTCTATTCAAATTAATGATACTAGAAAAGTAGGCGTTCCTGGCGATAGTCAGCGCACCCTTATAGGTGATCAGACTATTATGCCATGCAAGATGAAAGACCTCAAGTTTAGTCGAGCGCCATTTGCGTTCAAGGATCCTGCAATTTCGCTTCAAAATGCGAGTTTCTGCATTAAACCAAGGAGCTGGTTTTTTCAATGTTCGTTTTTTAGTTACGTACGGAGCAACTGAATCAATGGCAACAGACAAGGCAATGTTGAGTTCATCAGTAAGGCACTCCACAGAACCACTATAGTTACAGAGAGGTGCAAGTGAACCAGATAACTTATCTTCCATAGCTGTAATGGTTGCAGGTGTGATGCGGCGACAGCTGAAAGTAGCTTGCTGATCGTCGCAGGGGCAGGATACCACCACCTGGAAAGTGAGCAAAAAGTGGTCTGATAAAGCTGAGGTGTAGGAAGAGACCACTAGCTGCGAAATGTCAACACCGCGGGTCAGAACGAGATCCAACGTGTTTCCACCGATGTGGGTTGGTTGCTGGACGAGCTGTTTGAAGCCAAGCGTATCTGTAATGGACAGAAAGGCCCTTGTGAGGGCATCAGACGGGTTATTCACGTGAATGTTGAAATCCCCAATAAGCAAAATATTGTCTGAATATGTAGCCAAATCAGCTGCAAAGTCAGAAAACTCATCCAGAAAAACTGAATACGGTCCTGGAGGACGGTATACTACAGCTAAAACAAAAGAGTCTGGAACTCGTTTTGCTTCTCGAGGAGCTGAGGTGCAGAGCGCTAGCACCTCAAAGGATCTGAAAATATATCTATTCTTTGGCATTAAATTAAGCTTAGAATTAGATATCAGGGCTACTCCACCACCTTTCTTAACTTCTCTAGATACTTGGGTGCTAACGTAATGGGGTGGACTAGCTTCGTTTAAGACTAGAAACTCATCTGGTTTTAACCAGGTTTCAGAAAGCCCCAGTATGTCGATCTTTTTATCAATAATTAAATCATGGACCAAGAGCGCCTTCGATGAAAGCGACCTTATGTTCATGAACCCTATTCTGAGTACTATTCTGGTCAAGGGGATACCGCGGTTTCGACATACTGGTTGCGGCCCTCGTCTGCGGGTTTTACACCTCGAGACAGCGCGAGGCCGCACCACCGTACATATAGGTACAGGGTTATTTTCAGAGGGAGTCTGGTTAACACTCAGCTCTGAGGCGATCAGTGGGATCGCCAGAGTTGGACATACTGGTCGCGGCCCTCGCCTGCGGGTTTTACACCTCGAGACAGCGCGAGGCCGCACCAGCGAACATATAGGTACAACACTCTCTGAAACAGAACCAACACGCTCTGAAACAATTGGTGCAATAGATACTGGTTCAGCTAACCCATCTGCTATTCTAGACTCTGCAACGTAAACTATCATGTTGCTAGCAGGTTTGCTAAACTCCTGCAGCCCAGCGTGCTGTGAGTGGATGAGTCACGCCTGACTAAGACATCTATCTATGTTTTTCGACATAATTGAGGCGCCTAATCCAGTAGGGTGTAGGCCGTCTCTCATGAGCACACCAGGGCGACCCCACAGGGAGGGCCAGTTATCTATGAAACCAAAGCCCTGCTCTGAGCTATATAGGGCCAGCCAGCGATTTAGAGACAATAATCTACTATAACGCTCATCATTACCCTTATCGGGTAGAGGGCCAGAGAGAATTAATCGATGCCGACACATCTTTCTGGCGAAGTCACAAAGCCTAGCTATGTTGCTTTTTGTGACCTCAGTTTGTCTTGTCCTAGCATCGTTGGTGCCGACATGAACTACAATGTTGTCGAAGCTAATGTCGGTGTTTGGTGCATCTAATCTAACTCCGTATGAGGTCTCACCGCATGGTTCACCGATGACCGTGAACCATGAACCTCATCCCATTCTCCATTCCCTCCTCCTCCTCCTCCTCCTCCTCTTTCCCTTCTTCATCATCACCAAACGTTACACTGTTAGGCGTTAAAACACAGGTTTTAAATCTCTGAAACTAAAGTTACACTGTAAGAGGTTGAAACTTAGGTTTTAAATCACAATGATGTTGTTTGCGGCAAATGGAATCTGTTAATCTGTTAATTCTGTTGCATAAGTTTTTGTTATATTGCTTTCCTTGAAAACAGGTGGTCAATAATCGGAAACAGGAACAAGATTACCTCGGAGAAGGAAATTAAAGTTTTGGCTTTCCCTCATGGCTGTGATACATGGGCTGTACGTTTATTTAGTTGTGCAATTATTCAGGAATTAAGTCGTTCAGAGGACATAGCTACAATGATCTTTTGAACTACTTTTACGTCATATTTTACTCAAACCATGTACTGCTCACACATGTGTACACTGTGCATGCTATGAAACAAACATTTTCACTTATTTTGTAGCTACGTCAGTTTCCTCCCTGCTTCCTGCCAGGGATAAGCAGCCATTCAACAGATGAGGCAAACAGGGAGTGGATGTAAATGTTTGTAGTTAACCTCAAAGAGTTGTTAGAGGGTTCCCAGTGATAGCGTTCAGCTTAAGGCCAAAAACAGAATATTGGTGTCTCACTCAATCTTAGAAACATAGATCATGAATTGCCATTTCAACTACAAATATGCTGCTAGTTTCCTTTGAATGCCTGATAGATGATAGAGAGGATATTAGACTTAATACTCGCCACAATCAAACACATAGAAGATTTGACGCGTTCCACCTTCACAATAAAGTTCAAGATATACACTTTGTTGGCTACACATGAAGAACATGTCTGTGAGTCCGTGCGCCAGAGGCAGGTCAGAGGCACGGATAACTTTATTTGACCTGATACTGCGGAGAGCCGAGGCTTGGTCTGGAGGTCTTTCATTAGTTCCTTCTCGTTACTGAGCACCTCGCCAGATTAAACATACTGAGGCCTCTCCTCTGCTTCGGTGAAGCCAACATTAATGAAGTTTTCCTTCTATTTTGGTTTCACCATGGCGATGGAGAGTGAGGGACCAACAGAAGTCTCCCTCAACACCACCTGCCCAGAAAGCTGAGCAGGGTTTCATGTCCAGGTTCGCCAGGAGAGACAGGGTAAACAGCTCTGCACTCAGCATCTCAGCTCCAGAGGAGTAAAAAAGAGACAACAGATTGGGATTGTTTAGATATTTCATCACTTATTCGGCACCTAGACTCTAGCCAAGCAACATTTCCTGCACAAAGCGCTGGAGTGGGTTATTTCAGCCAGAGAAGGCTCCCTCTCCGGCTGACTTGACTTGTTTCTGTACTTATGTTTGTAATCTGTGCATCTCATTCATGTTAGTATATGTACAGTGTGTGTGTGTTTTCCGTCTCAGTAATTGTCCCATTCACATCTGTGGTAAAACTGTACAGCATTATATTGTAAATACTGTGAGAAGCACACAGACCTCGCTGTAAAAACTCTACAAGCACACTCTATTTATTTAACAACCGCAGACAAGTCATAACATAACCCGTAGCCCTGCAGATAGAACGAGCGCTCAGTGGAACATAAACACATGAAACACAGTGAAGGGGAATGTTCTTCAATGTAATGACTTCATCTCCGCAGCGGGCGGAGAGGCTGTGAAACCTGGAGCTCCATCCTGGGTCTGCTCTGGGGCCTGATTGCGTTTTGTCTGTCAGGTATAATTACCTGCTCCTTCACTCCATTCATCCACAGTTAAACGGCTGCTTTTCCATTTCGGTCGTTCTGCTGACAGAGACACAGTTGCACAGCCTAATTAGAAGCTGCAGACACATTCCTGCTTTAGAATAGAACAATGAGCACTGTGTGTGTCAGTGTGTCTGTGTGTTTGTGTGAAAAAATTACATGACTGATAAAGAGAGGTTGTTTGTCCTGTGTGTGCGTCGGGTTGCTTCTGAATGTGTGCTCATATCCATGCACATTAAGGTGTTCACACGCACACCATTGCTGCATGCATGAATGTGTTAACGTGTGTGTGTGTGCGTGTGTGTATGTGCGCGTGTGTGTATTGTGGTAACCCGGTGCTCGGTTGGGCCGGGTTCCACGGACAAAACACGCTTGGCATTGGGGTTTTAGCCATTGCAGGCATTTATTTAACAATCAACTTAAACAATCAAACCATGAAGGAGACGCGGTCTCTAGGGCCTCCGTGGGCCTCTAGGCTCTCTCGCTGCCACGAGCACTTCCTTCCTGCTCCCGAGCCATGCTGTGCTGTCCTCGACCTCCTCTTAAGATGGCTCCCCTGCCGCCGGCCAGGTGTCCACCAATCACCCTGATTGGGGAGGCGAAAGGGAAGCTCTCCGTCGCCGGCTGGTGGGTGGGGGTGGTATATCCCGTCCTTCACGGTCCCTCGGGCCTGTCCAGGCCGAGGTTTACGTGGCGGGATGCCACAGTATGTACATGTATGTTTGTGTACAGGTGTGTGTATGAACAGGTGTGTGTGCGTGTACAGGTGTGTGTCTGAAAAGGTGTGTGTATGAACAGGTCTGTATATGTACATGTGTGTGTATGCATGTGTGTATACAGGTGTGGGTGTGTGGGTGTGTACAGGTGTGTGTATGCACGGGTGTGTGTATGTAAAGGTGTGTGTATGTTCATGTTTGTGTCTGTACAGGTCTGTGTGTGTACAGGTGTGTGTGTGTGTGTGTGTGTGTGTGTGTGTGTGTGTGTGTGTGTGTGTGTGTGTGTGTGTGTGTGTGTGTGTGTGTGTGTTTTGTAAAAACTTAAACAACCGCACTCGTCGTAACTGCCGCCGTTAATGTAGTTAGTTGCTGAGATGTTCTACAAACTTGTTAATCATGTGCGCCGTGCCGGCGTTAAGAAGTGCTTACAAACAAGCATTGAGAAGCGGCAGGATCTACCAACAAGCATGGGCTGTCCACGACCCTACTCTGGACGCTATGGGTAGATCAAGTCCCAACATTCTCTGGACCACTGACTGAACATCACTGGAATGATTTCCAAATGGCAGAAAGGGCGTTTAGAGAGACGTTGGATACAAAGAAATTGCAGCAAAAACAGCACTTCCTTTCGTCTGCAGACCCGGGCAAGTGGATGAGATTAATATCACTTCTCAACGGCGTATTCTACAAGAATGGCATATTCTGTGGATTATCATATGGAGAGCCTTTTTTGAAATACACAGCACGCATCCTGAAGAAACTTCCACTGGGCCAACCTTTCCCTGGGGAATTAACATCAGCTTCACTCGCTTCCTGGATTGAGATACAACTCCGCTTTGTAAGGGATATAATCCAGCCCTCTCTTGGGGCCGCACAAAGCCGACATTCCAGGAAAGTAAAACGCAATAAACTTTCATATCTGTGGCAAAACAGAAGAACAAAAGCGATACAAATCATTTTGAATAGTAGCGAGTACCCCGCCCCGCCCCTCTGCTCCAGTAATATCGCACACATACAGCCCTACTATGAGGATAAATGCCAAGGGAATGGCCAAACGTCATCTGCAGCCCCCCTGCCACCCCCACCCTGGTCCGGCCTGATACCATCATCCGAACCAGAGCATCTACCTAACACTGCACATTTCACAGAAGAAGAGGTGAAAAAGGTAATTGACAGTTTACCTAATTATAAAGCAAGTGGTGTAGATGGGGTCACGTATGAAACACTCAAAAGCACAAACTCATATAGGACTCTAACAACAATCTTTAATGTATGTCTGGAGAACAAGAAAGTACCCGACTCTTGGAAAGGGGCTCTCGTTTACAGAATACCGAAAAAAGATAACATCATTTGGAACCCTGGCGCACAACATTATGTTTAGATCCCTGGAAGAAATACATGTGCCTCAGGTGTATATAGACATAGTCAAAGACGTCTATAAGGATTCCTTTATCCAAGTGATATGCGGCAAACAGCTCACGGACCCAATCCCATTACAACTGGGTATAAAAACGGGCTGCCCGTGGAGCGCGGTGAACTTTGTGCTGGCAATCAATGGATGGATACGGTGGATGTGCCAGTGTGCGCCCCTTAACACCTACTCCCCCAACCCCGTGCAGGGGTACGCAGACGACGTGGTCGTATGCTCCCCACACGAAGGCGTTATAAAAGACATGCTTTCCAGGACTGACTCTTTTTTAAGGTGGTCTGGACTACAGGTGAAACAATCTAAATGTGCTGTCTTTTACGAGAGGAGGAGTGGCAGCAATCGCTGGTATCATGCCAAATCAGACACAATCCCAACATTCACAATAAACAATGTACCAATCAGAGTCTTTGCGCGCCACGAAACATACAGCTACCTCGGCCATTAATTAAATATCGCCGGGGAGTGGACAGCGCAAGTAGACGAGATTGTCACAGACTACATGGCCAGGCTGGCCATGATACACTCCTCTCCTCTCCCTCTGGTTATGAAACTGGAGGCGATCGGGCAGATTGCTCTGGCCAAAATACACCATCTCTTCTCCAATGTTCACATACCAAAGAAGGTACTGTACGAACTCAACAACAAAACTGTACAACGAGTGAGAGAGTGGTTTGGCATGAGCACACACACAACCCGTGACTTCATTTTTCACAGTAAGCGGGAGGGGGGGCTGGGGATAACAGACATTGAATGGACATATATTTCCACGCGCCTTGCTCATTTATTAAAAATGCTTAACAGCGATGATCAGACAGTCAGAGAGATCGCCAGAGCCTCGCTCATTCTCGACCTGGAGCGGCGCAAGGTCCCGAAAACGATCGACCTCCCCAGCTTCCTTGGGTTTAAAAAGAAGCCCAGTGGTAAACTGGACACCAATGCACCAGGGTTTGGCGTAAACTCTGACTGGCCCGATCTGAACGACCTGTGTGACTGGACTGGTGTTTCCCTGGAGTGGAAAAGAGCGGACAACGAGACGGTGAGCGTCTCCAAGTCTGTGATCACGGACCTGTCAATAAATGTGCGTGCAACAGTGAGCCGCGACGAAACATCCAGCGTGCTCCCCACCATCGGCGCGCGCGCACCTTCTAACGCTCAGAGAGCAAGAGAGAAAGGAGCGCTGGACAGGACTGAGGCTGCAAGGGAAGCTTGCCTGCCTCCAGTCAGCTGATCACTCTGTGTCCCACTCAATTCTAAAAAAGCTATCAATGAGGAAATCCTAATTTTTACGATAAAGGCACGCCTCCAGGTGCTGCCAACTAAACTGAATCTGTCCATCTGGTATCCCAATAATCATGACTCTCACTGTCTACACCATGGACAGCATCAGACCATAGAGTCTATGTCCCACATTTTAAACGGTTATAATGTTTACCAAGGACTATACATAGCCAGGCATGACAGGATTGTTGACATTATCACCAAAGATGTGTCACCCATGTTTTATTCCTCTGTTTTGTTTTACAAACATTCATGTGTGAAACCAGAAATGTTCCAATGCAATGACCCCCATGTATTTAAAGGTATAACAGCAAATACACCGGATGTCATTGTGATTGATGAGAATAGCAGAGAGGTTTTCCTATGGGAAGTTGGTTTCGACTCAAGTTTAGAGGAAGCTTTCCTTACGAAACAAGTTAAATACCAACCATTAGTGCAAGCTATTATACATTTAGGCTATAAATGCCAGCTCATCGTTTTTATTTTCGGCAGCCTAGGTTATGTCCACAGGCTGGTGGTCAGAGGCTTGAGAATTATGAGGTTGTCCAAATGTAAAGCAAAGCAGCTTGTAACATATTGCTCAATCTCCTCCATTATAGGCAGCCGAGCTATTTGGAGGAGGAGGTGTTTTCTGTACCCATAGATTTTCTCTGTCTGTTAACAGACTGTGTGCAGAATAAGCTCATGTGTACGTATTATCTATTCTGTGCATGTTTGTCTCAAGTACTGCAACATGTTGTTTCGAGGATGTAGGGCATCAAAAGCAACTGAAAATATTTGTGCCCTTGCAATGTATTTTATAAATGCGGACACAAATAAAGACATTGAAATGTGTGTGTGTGTGTGTGTGTGTGTGTGTGTGTGTGTGTGTGTGTGTGTGTGTGTGTGTGTGTGTGTGTGTGTGTGTTTATGTGTGTACATGTATGTGTTTGTACAGTTGTGTGTGTGTAAAGGTGTGTGTGTGTGTGTATAGGTGTGCGTGTGTACAGGTATGTGTACGTACAAGTGTGTGTGTACCGGTGAGTGTCTGTACAGGTATGTGTATAAACAGGTGTGTTTCTGTACAGGTGTGTTATGTGCAGGTGGGTGTAAGAACAGGTGTGTGTATATACAGGTGTGTGCATGTACAGTTGTGTGTACATACAAGTGTGTGTGTGTGTGTGTGTGTGTGTGTGTGTGTGTGTGTGTGTGTGTTTCTGTGTATGTACAGGTGTGTGTGTGTGTGTGTGTGTGTACAGGTGTGTGTGTGTGTGTGTGTGTGTGTGTGTGTGTGTGTGTGTGTGTGTGTGTGTGTGTGTGTGTGTGTGTGAACAGGTTTGTGTGTACAGGTGTGTGTGTGTGTGTGTGTGTGTGTGTGTGTGTGTGTGTGTGTGTGTGTGTGTGTGTGTGTGTGTGTGTGTGTGTACAGGTGTGTACAGGTGTGTACAGGTGTGTGCATGTATAGCTGTGTGTATGCCCAGGTGTGTGTGTGTGTACAGGTGTGTCCACACAGACTCCTGCCCTGGCCCTGGCGGATTACTGGTTAAGTACAGCTCATGATCTTACAGAAGGACCCTCTACCTTCTGCTCAGGCAGCAGTGGGTCCCAGGCAACGTTCAACTGGATTAGCATTTAGCTGGGGGTCTAACTACATGCAGCAGCCCAGATGAGTTGAACAAAAGGACCATTAGAGCTAGCTCCCTAGGCTGTATGCTTCTGCTTAATAGCATGGTGATGCGGGATCCCGCAGGGCTATCAAACGTATAATCAGGGTTGTACATTTGTGGAAATATTGCTGTGAAAGAAATACAGAATAGTCACTCATATAGCCAAGCAGGATTAGCTCATGGCTGGTTAATCCTTCTTTAAGGTATATGTGAAATGTCTGCAGCTTTGGGCCTCTAAATCAAAACCGTTTGCTAACGCAACGTTAACTTGCTGATCATTCGATGGGCTGACTACCCTTGACTACCCTGTTAGCTGTAGCTAACGCAAGACCTGCATGGCAAAATCAATGGTTGTTCATACTATATATGCCACATAATAAATAATACTATATAATAACTTTATGAGTGTGTTAAATGTTGTTGTAACGTAAGAACATTCCCATACACATTAGCTTGGTAGCTGGCATGAGCCACTTCATCATAGATGAATATATGTCATAGAAGCACATTCAAACTATATTGAATTAATTGGATCACTGTTTCCTGTATCGCCACGAAAGTGAGGGGGTAAAGGGGATACCACGGAATTGACAGGCGACCAAATGAAATGTAGCATTAACTTGAAAGCAACAACTCCAGATTTAAATTCATAATTTAAGAAAACAGGAAAAAGAGTTTAAACAGTTCCTCAATACGAACAGAAGTGAAAGTGTTTATTGACTGTATGGCAGTACAATGTCAGAGAAGTTAGGAACTCTCTGTACCGCAAACTTCATATTTTTTCTTCATTCTGTTTCACTTTCAAGCAAATCCTTTTGAAGGAATCAGAACAGTTTTTCACCCCAACCACCACACGGCTGTGTTCCCCTACAATGCCACGTCATTCAGCCTTCTCCTTGTGGACGTGCGGTAGATTTTGTTATCCATCACAAGAGAGGGATTGTATGTTTGTGGATTCTATTGTATGGTGTACTTCCTGGCACTTTATGTACAGACTTATTGTATGTTGTACATCCTGGCACTTAATATACACATTTATTGTATGTTGTACGTCCTTGCACTTAAAATTAGTACCCCGCATTGTATAGCATCTTATCCTAGATATCTTTGTTGTATACACGGAATGGAATAACAAGTGCTTGGAACTTGTTTCTATGAACATCCGTACTGTACCGACATTGAAATATTGTTTATTTTTTGTTCTGACAAATGTACTTATTGTAAATCGCTTTCGATTAAAGGTAACCCTTCCTTTTACAGTCCCCTAATTACTAGGTATTTACCCGGTACATACATGGTAAATCATAGTGTATTACTGAGTAATTACCACTGGTAATAAGTAGGTAAAGACAGACGTAGTTACCCGGTAAATACATGGTAAATCATAGTGTATTACTGGGTAATTACCACTGGTAATAAGAAGGTAAATACTGAGGAATTATCCGGTAAATTATAGTGTATTACTGTGTAATTACCACTGGTAATAAGAAGGTAAATACAGAGGAATTACAGCTGAAGTACTAAGCAAAACCTCCACTATTACCCATCAACTCAACTAAGTACCGTGTAGTTGTAACTGTTTTAGGTTGTTAATAACTCAGATATTGTGTACTTTCATAGGAAATAAAGCAACCAATTCTTAGAAACACCGATTAATTCAAGTTACAATTGTAGTTATCCAAGGTTTATGTTAACAGCGCAAGTTTAATGATTTACTATCTAGAAATTAGCATAGTACATTCCAATAAATTACTTTTTCTTAGTCATTATTCATAGCTACACCCATTTAGAAAGGGTTTATTTGATTTACCACTATGGAAGTACTTACCTGTTAACAACCTCCGCAGGAGCAGTTTTCCTCTAGTGTCATGGTACATCTTCTTAACTACTGGGTATGAAGCCGTTTGTTTCCATGGTATTACCAGGTTCTTACCATATAATTTGTGATACATTATTCCCTTTTCCATGCAGTCAACACAAACTTGTACCATGTACGTTCTGCGACGTTACCAAGTAAGACACGACAATTTACCCAGTAAGTAAGCTGAAACTGTACTGTAAAAGGAAGCCTCGTTTGTTTCCATGGTATTACCAGGTTCTTACCATATAATTTGTAATACATTATTCCCTTTTCCATGCTTTCAACACAAACTTGTACCATGTACGTTCTGCGACGTTACCAAGTAAAACACGAAAATTTACCCAGTAAGTAAGCTGAAACTGTACTGTAAAAGGAAGCCTCGTTTGTTTCCATGGTATTACCAGGTTCTTACCATATAATTATGATACATTATTCCCTTTTCCATGCAGTCAACACAAACTTGTACCAGGTACGTTCTGCGACGTTACCAAGTAAAACACGACAATTTACCTAGTAAGTAAGCTGAAACTGTACTGTAAAAGGAAACCTCGTTTGTTTCCATGGTATTACCAGGTTCTTACCATATAATTTGTAATACATTATTCCCTTTTCCATGCATTCAACACAAACTTGTACCATGTACGTTCTGCGACGTTACCAAGTAAAACACGAAAATTTACCCAGTAAGTAAGCTGAAACTGTACTGTAAAAGAAAGCCTCGTTTGTTTCCATGGTATTACCAGGTTCTTACCATATAATTTGTGATACATTATTCCCTTTTCCTTGCAGTCAACACAAACTTGTACCATGTACGTTCTGCGACGTTACCAAGTAAAACACGACAATTTACCCAGTAAGTAAGCTGAAACTGTACTGTAAAAGGAAGCCTAAATTGTTTCCATGGTATTACCAGGTTCTTACCACATAATTTGTAATACATTAGTCCCTTTTCCATGCAGTCAACACAAACTTCTCTTGTACCATATATGTTCTGCAACGTCTCTCTCTCTCTCTCTCTCTCTCTCTGTGAGGTATCCCTGCAGTCTCCACATCTGGGATTTGTAGACTGACCAAGCCCTGACCAGGTACCTCCAAATCGCCCCTTCCATACTGTAATAAAGAATCAGAAGACAAGAAAATAAACATTAGGACTGTCAATTAATGAACATTTCTAGAACATGTAGAACTCAAATATTATTTTGTTTATCAGTTAAGAAAGGACGCTGGTCCTCTGGCCATTGTGTTTGGTCATATTAAAAAGAGAAAAAGGCATAGCCATAAATACAGTTAATAGGACGGGAGGGGACAGGCTGTTAGCTCCGGTTAGCACTTTAGCATCAAGCTAGCGGAGCTTTTGTCATTCAAACAACTCAGACATGTTGTTTAAAACCTATAACACCCACCTTATTAAAATATCCGGATTTAATCGGTCTCTCTCCCATAAGTACAGTTGATAAGACGGGAAGAGACAGGCTGTTAGCTCCGGTTAGCGGAGAGATTTGGAGGTACCTGGTCAGGCCTTGGTCAGCCTACAAATCCCAGATGTGGAGACTGCAGGGAGGGATACCTCATAGAGAGGACACTAAAGAGCCATCTCTCATTCATCGAGTGGACTCATTGGTCTGCGAATGACCACAAAGATGCTCCCATGGGCAGATTGCTGCATGGCATTTGCCACTTATTCAAATTGTAGAGGTTGAAGCAGTCTTCATTGTGGTCACTTGCCATAACACTGTCATGTGTTTTATCAAAACAACATCAGTAACATTTAAATTGAGTTGATGTGGACAGCTCTTTTTTTTGTCCGATTTTTTCAGTGTTCAGTCCCTGTTTGTGAGATATACATTGTTTGAAAGATAAGCCTTTGATTTTGTTTCATTTTAATATGCCTTTCATCAACAGTGGTTTGGGGTTTTATAACAACAATTAAAGTGCTTAACTGCTGGTGAACGACGTTGCAGAACATATATGGTACAAGACAAGTTTTTGTTGACTGCATGGAAAAGGGACTAATGTATTACAAATTATATGGTAAGAACCTGGTAATACCATGGAAACAAACGAGGCTTCCTTTTACAGTACAGTTTCAGCTTACTTACTGGGTAAATTGTTGTGTTTTACTTGGTAACGTCGCAGAACGTACATGGTACAAGTTTGTGTTGACTGCATGGAAAAGGGAATAATGTATCACAAATTATATGGTAAGAACCTGGTAATACCATGGAAACAAACAGCATCGTACCCAGTAGTTAAGAAGATGTACCATGACACTAGAGGAAAACTGCTCCCAGGTAAGTAATTACCTGTTACCAGGTAAGTAATTCCATAGTGGTAAATCAAATAAACCCTTTCTAAATGGGTGTAGCTATGAATAATAACTAAGAAAAAGTAATTTATTGGAATGCACTATGCTAATTTCTAGATAGTACATCATTAAACTTGGGCTGTTAACATAAACCTTGGATAACTACAATTGTAACTTGAATTAATAGGTGTTTCTAAGAATTGGTTGCTTTCTTTCCTATGAAAGTACACAATATCTGAGTTATTACCAACCTAAAACAGTTACAAATTCACGGTACTTAGTTGAGTTGATGGGTAATAGTGGAGGTTTTACTTAGTACTTTAGCTGTAATTCCTCTGTATTTACCTTCTTATTACCAGTGGTAATTACACAGTAATGCGCTATAATTTACCGGATAATTCCTCTGTATTTACCTTCTTATTACCAGTGGTAATTACCCAGTAATACACTATGATTTACCATGTATTTACCGGTTAACTACCTCTGTATTTACCTTCTTATTACCAGTGGTAATTACCCAGTAATGATTTACCATGTATGTACTGGGTAAATACCTAGTAATTAGGGGACTGTAAAAGGAAGGGTTACCGGATTAAAGCATCTGCCAAATGCCGTAAATGTTAATGAAATGTAACATCAAAACAGCTCTGGAGAAAGACATCATGATCATCAGCTAACGCTTTGGGCCACAAAGCTAATTTGTGTTGTAGCTGGTTTGTGCAAGGGGTCATTTGTGTTGCAAGGTTGTTTGTGTTAGCGGTAATTTGGGTTGCTAGGTGGTTTGTGTTAGGGGGCATTTATGTTTGCTGCTGGTTTGTGTTGGGGATGTTAGGGTGCACTCACACTAGTGCCGTGTTCCAATACCCGTACTTCCATGAGTATACTTAAAGGAAGTACACTATCTGCACTATCCGTACTCACTTGAGTACGCTAATTTTTCAGATGTGAGTGCTGTTCCAAATCGAGTACTCTGTGGTGCACTTACCGGAAATGACGATCACGACTGCCGCCGTGGCTCCTCCCCCGCAATAAACATCCCGCTTTGAACGGTGAACTCTTTACG
Source organism: Gadus macrocephalus (assembly GCF_031168955.1). NCBI lineage: Eukaryota > Metazoa > Chordata > Actinopteri > Gadiformes > Gadidae > Gadus > Gadus macrocephalus. The sequence continues at coordinate 1,168,857 of NC_082384.1, forward strand.
CCTAGCAGATATAAAAAGCTATAAAAACTACAAAATGACTCTATTAATGCAGGCTATGTGGAAAATGCGCCGACTTTGGCTCAGCCTGGCTCCGCCTCTTCCGCTAGGTAGCTAAGTGTCCTTCGATCCACACTTCACGATTAGCCCATTTTGAGTACGGCATCCGGGTCCTTGAAGTATACTTCTTTTCGCCGGATCTGAATTGGAACGTACTGCGTACTCAAACTTTGAGTACGGGTATTGGAACACGGCCTAGGCCATCTGGCCGTGGCCGTTGGCCGTTTTCACACCTAACGGTGCTCAACTGGCCTCATTGTTCTCTGGCCTGCACTCACACTAGGCCATCTGGCCGTGGCCGTTGGCCGTCGCAACTGTGGCCTGGGCACGGTAGGCTCTTGTACATACGTCATCAGGATGTAACACGTCATCACCAAGCGTCCGCTGCATGGACCATAATAAAGTCTGCCGCCAGTCAGAGTTTTAACAACAATGGACAACAACACAGAGAACACAGTTCACACTTTGCTGAGTCTGTTGCTTATTTGGAGCCGTTCTCAGATTGAGACCACTCTCACTGCTGATTTGCTTTGAGTACGCAAACAAGCGTAAACATCGCTTGCCGCCATGTTTACCGTTTAATGGGAAAGAAGGCTCGTCGCCTTTATTATGTCCATGGTCGTCGCATGGACTATACGTCATCCAGCTCAGGTTGCGTAGCCGTGCGTGTGCGCGTGTCGGCTCATTAGCATCTGTACCGTAGCGGCCCGTACCGTAGCAGCACACCTCTCCCAAGTGGCCAAATTGGCCTGGCCAGACTGGCCACACTCACACTGGCAGATTTGAGCACAGTTAGGTGTGAAAACGGCCACGGCCACGGCCAGATGGCCTAGTGTGAGTGCACCCTTAGTGGTTTTGAAGTTGTATTGAATAATGACTTGCCACTAGGTGGCAGACAATCCCCCCTTAGGCAAACAGACACATTATCATGCCTCCATAAAGTAGCATAATAAGCACAAAATATTGCATTCATCTAAGTATTCTAACTATGGATAAAACATCAATTATAAATCAAACCAACAGAAGAATGTAATAAAATAAACTCCTCTATAAAATAAGAGTATTTAATTGACGGTAGGTAAAGTAAGCTGCTTTAAAATGTACTCCAGTAAATAAGACTGTATATGACTGTATATTAGCCAGGACATTGTTCTGTGTCTCTCTATTAAGCTCCAAACTGACACTAGGGTAGAATATTTTAGTTAGGGTATTTGAGCCCCACAAAAAGGGTTCTGGGATTGATCCCTAATGTCCGCAATCTACCTATAACAGGGATCCCTTGAGCAAGTTCTCTCCCCCATACCTGCACTTCAGTGACATTTATCTAGCTTTTAAAGCAGTAGTTAGGAGTAGTTTAGATAAGGTTAAGTAATTTGCTGCTTTTCCACTCCGAAATATCCACTCTGAAATATCAGCTTTTCCACTATGAAGCAGCTCGAGTCTTGGTAGGCAATGGCTTTAAATAAGAGGAGCAAGCGTTGTCCAGACAGACAGGCAGCGTGATAACCAGAAAGACTGACAGACAGGCAGGCAGGCAGGCTAAAGGATGGAGAGGACTCATTTGCTACCCATTCTTTCCATTCATCTCTCTCTTTCTTTTTCCCCACAATCATCACCCATCAGTTACAGCCTTTCTAGCCGATATGTTCTCTCTGCCTATACATGGAGCCACCATCATCACCCATCTATATATTTCATCTCTCTCTCTCTCTCTCTCTTCTCCCCCCCCCCCCACCCCCCACCGGACCCTGGTTAATTTCACTCTCCATCTGCTCAGTTTTGTCCTCACCTCTCCTCTGTTCGCCCCTCCCAGATGTGCCCGCCTCTGTGTGGCCCCCGGTGGCAGCCCAGACCCCCTGGATGTGGGGCCTATCCCCATAGCAGCTGGGCCCTGGGCACAACCTTTTACATGCCACAGATGGTGGACCAAGAACAGCAGCGGCCATGCTTTTGCGACACGCACAGAGATGTTCATTTGGGTTATCATTAGTTATCACATTTTGTAGCTTTTTACCCATCTGGGAAGGTATAATCAGATAATGTTTTTTCTGTGGTCCTTTAACAGTAGAGTGGCCAGCATGTAAATTAGGGATGCACCGAAATGAAAATTCTTGGCCGAAACCGAAAACCGAATATGAGGAAACCAAGGCCGAAAACCGCAACACCGAAAGAAATTATGACAATTATTAGTACCATTTAGGGTTGCCGCCAGTGGAGGCTTCTATAAGACTACAGGTGAAGCAGTGCTTCACCAAAAAAAAATTAAAAAATAAATAAACCAAAAATCTTACAACAATCCCATTTTCAGTGCTTTGAAACAGAAATACAGTCACTAAGACGAGCTGTTTTCCTGAAATCAATTCTGTGAGTCACAACAGCGCCACCCGCGGTGGAACAGAAAATTTCAGTGAAGCAGACTTTCCTTTGCTTCACCACTATTCCCATTGACTTCAATGTTTCTCGAGTGAACCTCAGGCGGCTCGTGGTTTTTTCCCGTTTCAATTGATCCTTATGGCAGATAAGTCCCACCCGTGAAGCAGTGACCGATAGGGTAGAATTTTGCACTTCCGTCACTTGAACATGATTGACACAACACTCTGGCCAGTCACCGCCTTCATTGGACAGCTATCGTGAACTGACTTTGACAGTGACGACTGACAAACACATAAGCCTACGTAATTTGTTGAACATTTATTTAATAAGACACACATTTTTTTTTTCTGTGTAGGTGAGGATTTTGTTGGGTTAGTGTTGTTTAGGGGTAGGGTTTTTTGCTAGTAGTCGCTAGCTCACGTGCAAGATGGATTGGACTAACGGTGATGATGGGGGGATGAACACCGATGACTGCATTTTACAGGATTCTTTTCAGTCATTTTCATATAAGGACAAATTACGAGTGAAAGCAGAGGGCAGACCAAAACTTCCTGTGAAAACAACACAGCTCGTTGGTGCTACGGTAAGGAGCATTTTAAATTGCTCCATGTTTACAAGGTAAACTGGCTAACAGGGAGTTTGCTGAAAAAACGCCTTTACTGTTGGCCCCCCGTCATGTTTAAAGCATGCAATTGTGGTGTAGAACAAAATAAAAAGAAAACAAAGTGCTTGCATGATATTGAAGCCTACAGCGATCGTGGTGCCTTATCATTTGTTTACCCATGTGCCATTGCAACGCGATTGCACTCCCATTGGCTGAATAGATGAGAACGTTTTAGACTCAATCAATATAAGGTCGCGGGGAGAAGAAGCTCTGTTTGTTTGTATATTTTATTTACGTAACCATATTTTTGTTATATGTTTAAAAAAAATTATATTATATATTATATTATATAGATATTAGATATTAGATATAAAATTATATTATACTATTATGCCATACACTGTCACCGAGTTTGAGAGGGGAGTTGACGGAGAAGATGGCGGTTGACCTAGTTTCAAAGTTTATACCGCTTATACTCTATAATACAAGTACCATTGCATTTATGGCTATGACTGTGTCAGGGCTCTCAAGTTTTGAACGGAGTTCAGAGTGAGATTTGTCGGGGGGGGGGGGGGGTTATATTAACATGTGACTGCATACAAATGTCCACAGACATGGTGACTAATGTATGATAGTAAGCATTATTGGCCCTTAACACTAATATTCAGAAACAACACTGCCTCAAAAGGCTATTGGCTTAAGCAACACCAGTAGAGGCACATAGTTAGTCTGAACTTTTAAACGTTGCAAACGTGCAAAAACCGAATTATATATTTATGTGGCATTCAGTCCAATGCTTAAAATATATCTGTGGCATTCAGTAGGCCAATGCTGTGGTAAAGTGTGCAAAGTATGACCAAGTGTTTCTTTCTGTTCAATCGATAGAACTTTATCAATCCCCTGGGAGAAATGCGTTAATGTTTGCCCCTATAAAACAATAATGGTAAAAAAAAAAATGCAAAACATGACGGTACCCAAGTTACAGTCAAATCTGAAGGCTCTACTTAACCACTCCCCTATGAAGGTATTATTGTAGCAAAAGTCTTTAGCACCTGTAACTGCAGAATTTGAATGCGTACACTAAAGTCACAGTAAATTTGAAGTCGTATATATTTATTTTGCATGTGTACTCTAAAGTCACAAATGTGTAACAGTACATTTGTAGTCGTAAAAAAAAATAATATTTTTTTTATACCATTGTAAACACAAAATAGGGTCTACGAGTACGCTAATCTGTGTTACAGGTGCACAAATCCTTTTGCTACAATTATTGCAGCGCAGTTGGTGCAAAACACATTCGCACACCCGTGTTTCATAATCTGAGAACATGCCCAAAAGGTGTGCATTCGTAAACCCAAATTTGAACAAATGCATCAGAAGTTGCACATCTGTGAACGCTATGTTAATTCAGCGTTTTAATGAGTGAGCACAAAACCATTTTACAACTGCTCGAATCTGCTCCTGCAAGTCTCAGCTGTGGGGTTTTTTGCAGGTTGTTTTGCAACACGCCTAGGTGGTAAATGTGTAGCAAAAGTATTCGTATCCGTAGATGACAGAGCGTCCGTGAGCGGGACAAAATAGTCCCGCCCATAATTTCCTAATCCAATGAAAATCGCCGGCAGGGATGCATTTCTCAAATTACACTGTCTGGGACCCACCGCGTGCCAGCCATGGAGCTATAAAGATCGCAGCATACTCAGCGCGGGATACGTTTCTTTCTGGAGAAGTGAAGAGGGCGTCCTACTGAACAGAGATGGGTATCCTACATTATGTTAAATGAAATTACTTAGTTCAAGTGAATTCCCCCCAAAGTATTTCATTAACATGCCGCAAATGTCCTTCAATGTATTTTAATGGTCGCCATAACATAAATTCAGAAATGTTAATGCAATACTTTGGGGAGAATTCACTTGAACTAAGTCATTTCATTTTACATAATGTAGGATACCCACCTCCGTTCAGTAGGACGCCCTCTTCACAAAGAAACGTACCCGCGCTGAGAATGCTGCGATCTTTATAGCTCCATGGCTGGCACGCGATGGGTCCCAGTCAGGGACGGCTGGTATAAATGGGCTAACAGGGCTAAGCCCTCTTACAGTGAAAATAAAACATGACGTGACAAGTGTGTAGAGATAGTGGCCCCTCTCCAAGCTGCATTTCAGCGACAGGCAGTTAACAATAAGGTTCTCTAAGGAATCGGAAATTATCTCATTTAATGTTGCATACAACATTGCCAAAGAGGAGTTGCCATTCTCAATTTAAATCCGAAATTATTCTCATGAAGAGAAATGGATTAAACATCAACCCGACGTATAGCAATGAGATGGCATGTGCACAATTCATTGCAGTAGGCCTAATGGGCGACACCTTAAAGCAAAAGACAGCTGCGGACGTCGGAAACGCCACATGGGCCTACATGTCCTTCATGATTGACGGCGACACAGACGTTTATACATATAAGAGTGTGTGATCGTCTACAGCCGCATTTTGCGCAAAGGGAGACCAGTCAACATTTTAATTGTGTAATACTTTAAGCACAAAAAAAGTTGTATTTTGCTTAATGGTTTAGTTCGAAATGTTCAATTTCAGCTCAGTGAAGCACTTTAAACACCTTATTTTTATTTTTATTTATAATTGTGCTTCAAATAAAGACATGCCTTTCTCTACACCTTAATCTTGTTTAAAAATCATTCACATTATATGAAAGTTATGAACAGAGATATAAAGGTGACCTCATGGCGTCTGGAGCCCTGTGAAGTATTGATAAATGTAATGCATTCTTTAGCCCACCCACCCAAAATCACCACCAGCCGTCACTGTAATTTGAGAAATGCATCCCTGCCGGCGATTTTCATTGGATTAGGAAATTATGGGCGGGACTATTTTGTCCCGCTCACGGACGCTCTGTCATCTACGGATACGAATACTTTTGCTACACATTTACCACCTAGGCGTGTTGCAAAACAACCTGCAAAAAACCCCACAGCTGAGACTTGCAGGAGCAGATTCGAGCAGTTGTAAAATGGTTTTGTGCTCGCTCATTAAAATGCTGAATTAACATAGCGTTCACAGATGTGCAACTTCTGATGCATTTGTTCAAATTTGGGTTTACGAATGCACACCATTTGGGCATGTTCTCAGATTATGAAACACGGGTGTGCGAATGTGTTTTGCACCAACTGCGCTGCAATAATTGTAGCAAAAGGATTTGTGCACCTGTAACACAGATTAGCGTACTCGTAGACCCTATTTTGTGTTTACAATGGTATAAAAAAAATATTTTTTTTTTTTACGACTACAAATGTACTGTTACACATTTGTGACTTTAGAGTACACATGCAAAATAAATATATACGACTTCAAATTTGCTGTGACTTTAGTGTACGCATTCAAATTCTGCAGTTACAGGTGCTAAAGACTTTTGCTACAATAATACCTTCATACTCCCCCTACTCACTTCCACCAATGCAAAGCGAACAGATCTGAGTAGGGGAGGGCGTAGCCTAACTAACTACGAGAAACGCAACGCAAATTCAATGTGAACATGTATGAGGCTTTAATAAAATCCCGGACGATTTTGAAATTCCGCCACACATTTTTTTAAAAGTGTCTCAAAAAGAGGGAATGTCCGGGCAAAAGAGGGAATGTCCGGGCAAAAGAGGACGTCTGGTTACCCTACATACGGGAAACCCATTTGATTCCTACCTGTTCCACTGTTAAATCGCGGCCCAAATTGGTGTGGCGTGTGAGCGTGTGCATGGGTTGAATTGCGTGTGTCTCACGCCGAATGCGTGAGAATTGAGAGCCCTGACTGTGTACTAACTTGCAATTCGCTATACGTGGGTCTTTCTCAGAAACATTGAAAAACGTCCACACCGCAGACATATTGGCGCTTTTCCAGACAAGCGTGTGCTGGCCGCGCTTTTTGTTTGCGTTATCACAAATTTCTGTTTTGGCCGTGTTGTTTCGGCCAAGACCGAAAATGCGCTTTTGGGCCATTTTCGGCAGCCGAAAATTCGGTGCATCCCTAATGTAAATCCTGTCCCTCCTAAAGAGCACTGCAAACATCTCTGGAAAGATAGAAGAATGTGAGAGGGAGGAAACGGATGGATGTGTTTAGATTTTAAATGAGTAACGCTTTTAATTAAACAAGACTTAGCATGTGTGTGTGTGTGTGTGTGTTTGTGTGTGTGTGTGTGTGTGTGTGTGTGTGTGTGTGTGAATGATCTGTGTGTGTGCTTAATTTGTAAAGTGGGAGGTCCCGGAACGCAGAGGGGGGGTGGATCCGGCGACTTAGTACGGGGGTTAGAGGTAATGGAACAAAGAAAAATACACTGCCGACTAGGGTTGTGCCGATGAACGATGTCATCGTCCGTCGTGATGGCTGACTGACATCAGGATGGAGGGCCACCATCGTGATGGCATGCCCCCCCCCCCCCCTTTCAGACGCACACTAATCCTAGTCTCTTACGGTGCGGCCACACCAAACGCGTTACTCGCGTTGGATAACGCGAGTAACGCGCCTAACCTGACGCTTGATCATTGTGTGGTGGTTACTCGGTTCAACGCTTCCAACGCGTCAATGCGCCAACGCAGCTAGATGAGTCCATGTCCATGCAAGTGAACAGAGCGTTCCCTCTTCGTCATAACTATCAAACCAAACATCCTTCACATTCACCGAGCGAACATTATGAAAGTAAAATGCACATTTCTCGCTAAAAATGTTTCCATAAACGCATTTAATGGCGTAACTATGTTACTATTTCCACCCAGAATATAGATAGTTGTCGGCCGTGGCTGCGCTGGAGTCCGAGGTAGGAACCCCAAACGCCGCCGTGTTTGGGTGATAGAGTTTAGATCGGGTTAGATTAAATAATCTCTGATATAAATAACAATAATCGGGTTAAATAACTTCACATGGTGTGTCTGGTGTGTTTCCAGCATTCGTAGTGTTGATCAGCAGAGAAATAGTCCGCCAAGACGTTGAGGTTCTAGACACTCTGTCCATGCAAGTGAACGGAGAAGGGTCCAGCTGCAGGCAACGCCCATTTGTGTCTGCAGTCGGATGATATTGAGTGAACGGAGCGTTCCCTCTTCGTCATAACTATCAAACAAAACATCCTTCACATTCACCGAGCGAACATTATGAAAGTAAAATGCACATTTCTCGCTAAAAATGTTTCCATAAACGCATTTAATGGCGTAACTATGTTACTATTTCCACCCAGAATAAAGATAGTTGTCGGCCGTGGCTGCGCTGGAGTCCGAGGTAGGAAACCCAAACGCCGCCGTGTTTGGGTGATAGAGTTTAGATCGGGTTAGATTAAATAATCTCTGATATAAATAACAATAATCGGGTTGAATAACTTCACATGGTGTGTCTGGTGTGTTTCCACCATTCGTAGTGTTGATCAGCAGAGAAATAGTCCGCCAAGACGTTGAGGTTGCTTAGCATCCAGACACTCTGTCCATGCAAGTGAACGGAGCGTTCCCTCTTCGTCATAACTATCAAACCAAACATCCTTCACATTCACCGAGATTATGAAAGTAAAATGCACATTTCTCGCAATTTTTTTTTCCATAAACGCATTTAATAGCGTAACTATGTTACTATTTCCACCCAGAATAAAGAAAGATGTCGGCCGTATGCTTCTGTCCAAGCTCACTACTCTCTGCCAGTGACGTCGGGTCAAGCTCCACGCTGATTGGCTATCGCGGCTAAGCGCCACGCGTTGGAGCGTTGAAAGTTCAGATTTCTGAACTCCGGGCGTTGGTGCGTTGGGCGCGTTACTGCGTTTACGTGCGTAATTACGTGCGTCTACGCGCCTATACCTGGTTCCCTATGCAAAAATGCCGAGTTTGGACGCCCCTAACGCGAGTAACGCGTTTGGTGTGGCCGTACCGTAACGCGTCTACGCGCCTATACCAATGGTTCCCTATGCAAAAATGCCGAGTTTGGACGCCCCTAACGCGAGTAACGCGTTTGATGTGGCCGTACCGTTATAGACCCTTTTACAGCCAACGTCATCAAATAGTTGCGTGCGCATGCCGGCAACAGAAGTGGTATTGTTTCCCAGTCGTTCTGACTCACACACGAGGTAGCAACTGACTAGCAAGAGTTTAAAAGTGGATCAAAAAAGGTTTCCAGCATCAAAATGTCTGGTTGTTGCGTATATGGTTGTCAGAATCGATATTCCACCGGCGGACTAAAGTTGGATAGGATTCCGACAGGATCACAACCATTTAAGAGCAACCGGCGGCGTCTGTGGCTGCAGGCGATTAAACGTGTTGACTGGAATGAGGACATAATACAAAATTCTGATTTCACCACATAAAACTCAGAGTCTATGTCATGGTATTTGACGTTCTGTACATGACCACAGACAACGTATTCATAAGCATCATCCAGTGACTTATAGGCTCGCAATTTCTCTGGTGTACAAGCTCGGTTTCTCTATTAAATAAGTAAGGGATAATGTATAGAACGCCGGTGTCCTGTTCGCCATGAAGGGGCTTATAAAAATAATTCACCGCCGGAAGTTGTGAAGTGCACATGCAAGTGAACGGAACGTTGAAAAGACCCGTGTAATAAGTATATATATATATGGCCACTGTATATTCGGCCACTTGCTGACATCTTCAACCCACTCATTAATAGTACACGGATCTGGAAGTCGGACACCATTTGTCAAAGTCAACTTGTTGAAGTAAAATTCGCGATCTTGTGTTGATAATTCCCTCGCATAGCTTGACAAGCTGTTGATCTCGGCCATACTTCTGTTGCCGGACTGCGCGCGCATGCGTTCTACGTCATCATTGTGTACAAACAGTAAAAGGGTCTATAGAGTTAACCTAAATACTTTGCTGGGATTGCTCTGTAAATTAAATTAAGAATATAACTGATGCATATGCATGCTATTTTAAATACGGCAGTCT